>NC_061509.1:287629363-287838356 GCF_022539505.1 Lolium rigidum | reverse complement strand
AGTCGACATAACACCCCTAGAAGAATAACACCACAACTTAAATATCACACCATTGAATATTACTCATCCATAGTTCACTACTAACATTTAGACTTCACCCATGTCCTCAAGAACTAAACGAACTACTCACTGATGGCGTGTAACTCACACGTTCGTTGGGAACCCCAAGAGGAAGGTATGATGTCGTATAGCAGCAGGTTTTCCCTCAGTAAGAAACCAAGGTTTATCGAACCAGTAGGAGCCAAGAAGCACGTTGAAGGTTGATGGCGGCGAGATGTAGTGCGGCGCAACACCGGGGATTCCGGCGCCAACGTGGAACCTGCACAACACAACCAAAGTACTTTGCCCCAACGAAACGGTGAGGTTGTCAATCTCACCGGCTTGCTGTAACAAAGGATTAACCGTATTGTGTGGAAGATGATTGTTTGCGAGAAAACGGTAGAACAAGTATTGCAGTAGATTGTATTTCGAGTAAAGAGAATTGGACCGGGGTCCACGGTTCACTAGAGGTGTCTCTCCCATAAGACGAACAAGCATGTTGGGTGAACAAATTACGGTTGGGCAATTGACAAATAAAGAGAGCATGACCATGCACATACATATCATGATGAGTATAGTGAGATTTAATTGGGCATTACGACAAAGTACATAGACCGTCATCCAACTGCATCTATGCCTAAAAAGTCCACCTTCGGGTTATCATCCGAACCCCCTCCGGTATTAAGTTGCAAAGCAACGAGACAATTGCATTAAGTATGGTGCGTAATGTAATCAACAACTACATCCTTAGACATAGCATCAATGTTTTATCCCTAGTGGCAACAGCACAACACAACCTTAGAACTTTTACATCACTGTCCCGGTGTCAATGCGAGGCATGAACCCACTATCGAGCATAAGTACTCCCTCTTGGAGTTACAAGCATCTACTTGGCCAGAGCATCTACTAGTAACGGAGAGCATGCAAGATCATAAACAACACATAGATATAACTTTGATAATCAACATAACAAGTATTCTCTATTCATCGGATCCCAACAAACGCAACATATAGAATTACAGATAGATGATCTTGATCATGTTAGGCAGCTCACAAGATCCAACAATGATAGCACAATGGGGAGAAGACAACCATCTAGCTACTGCTATGGACCCATAGTCCAGGGGTAGACTACTCACTCATCACTCCGGAGGCGACCATGGCGGTGTAGAGTCCTCCGGGAGATGATTCCCCTCTCCGGCAGGGTGCCGGAGGCGATCTCCTGGATCCCCCGAGATGGGATCGGCGGTGGCGGCGTCTCAGTAAGGTTTTCCGTATCGTGGCTCTCTGTACTGGGGGTTTCGTCACGGAGGCTATTTGTAGGCGGAAGGGCAGGTCAAGAGGCGGCACGAGGGCCCAACACCACAGGTCGGCGCGGCCAAGGGGCAGGCCGCGCCGCCCTAGGGTTTGGGCGCCTCGTGGCCCCACTTCGTCTCTCCTTCGGACTTCTGGAAGCTTCGTGGAAAAATAGGCCCCTGGGCTTTGATTTCGTCCAATTCCGAGAATATTTCGTTACTAGGATTCCTGAAACCAAAAACAGCAGAAAACGAGAAGCGGCACTTCGGCATCTTGTTAATAGGTTAGTTCCGAGAAAATGCACGAATATGACATAAAGTGTGCATAAAACATGTAGATAACATCAATAATGTGGCATGGAACATAAGAAATTATCGATACGTCGGAGACGTATCAAGCATCCCCAAGCTTAGTTACTGCTCGTCCCGAGCGGGTAAAACGATAACACAGATAATTTCGGAGTGACATGCCATCATAATCTTGATCATACTATTTGTAAAGCATATGTAATGAATGCAGCGATCAAAACAATGTATATGACATGAGTAAACAAGTGAATCATAAAGCAAGGACTTTTCATGAATAGCACTTCAAGACAAGCATCAATAAGTCTTGCATAAGAGTTAACTCATAAAGCAACAATTCATAGTAAAAGCATTGAAGCAACACAAAAGAAGATTAAGTTTCAGCGGTTGCTTTCAACTTGTAACATGTATATCTCATGGATATTGTCAACATAGAGTAATATAATAAGTGCAATAAGCAAGTATGTAGGAATCAATGCATAGTTCACACAAGTGTTTGCTTCTTGAGGTGGAGAGAAATAGGTGAAGCTGACTCAACATTGAAAGTAAAAGAATGGTCCTCATAGAGGAAAAGCATCGATTGCTATATTTGTGCTAGAGCTTTGATTTTGAAAACATGAAACAATTTTGTCAACGGTAGTAATAAAGCATATGAGTCATGTAAATTATATCTTATAAGTTGCAAGCCTCATGCATAGTGTACTAATAGTGCCCGCACCTTGTCCTAATTAGCTTGGACTACCGGATCATCACAATGCACTGTTTTTACCAAGTGTCACAAAGGGGTACCTCTATGCCGCTCGTACAAAGGTCTAAGGAGAAAGCTCGCATTGGATTTCTCGCTATTGATTATTCTTCAACTTAGACATCCATACCGGGACAACATAGACAACGAGATAATGGACTCCTCTTTTATGCATAAGCATGTAACAACAATTAATAATTTTCTCATTTGAGATTGAGGATATATGTCCAAAACTGAAACTTCCACCATGGATCATGGCTTTAGTTAGCGGCCCAATGTTCTTCTCTAACATATGCATGCTCTAACCATAAGGTGGTAGGTCTCTCTTACTTCGGACAAGACGGACATGCATAGCAACTCACATGAAATTCAACAATGAATAGTTGATGGCGTCCCCGAGTAAACATGGTTATCGCACAACAAGCAACTTAATAAGAGATAAAGTGCATAATTACATATTCAATACCACAATAGTTTTTAAGCTATTTGTCCCATGAGCTATATATTGCAAAGGTGAAGAATGGAATTTTAAAGGTAGCACTCAAGCAATTTACTTTGGAATGGCGGAAAATACCATGTAGTAGGTAGGTATGGTGGACACAAATGGCATAGTGGTTGGCTCAAGTATTTTGGATGCATGAGAAGTATTCCCTCTCGATACAAGGTTTAGGCTAGCAAGGTTTATTTGAAACAAACACAAGGATGAACCGGTGCAGCAAAACTCACATAAAAGACATATTGTAAATATTATAAGACTCTACATCGTCTTCCTTGTTGTTCAAACTCAATACTAGAAATTATCCAGACCTTAGAGAAACCAAATATGCAAACCAAATTTTAGCATGCTCTATGTATTTCTTCATTAATGGGTGCAAAGCATATGATGCAAGAGCTTAATCATGAGCACAACAATTGCCAAGTATCACATTACCCAAGACATTTATAGCAATTACTACATGTATCATTTTTCAATTCCAACCATATAACAATTTAACGAAGGAGAAACTTCGCCATGAATACTATGAGTAGAAACCAAGGACATACTTGTCCATATGCTACAGCGGAGCGTGTCTATCTCCCATAAAGTGAATGCTAGGATCCATTTTATTCAAACAAAACAAAAAAACAAAAACAAACCGACGCTCCAAGAAAAAGCACATAAGATGTGATGGAATAAAAATATAGTTTCGGGGAGGAACCTGATAATGTTGTCGATGAAGAAGGGGATGCCTTGGGCATCCCCAAGCTTAGACGCTTGAGTCTTCTTAATATATGCAGGGGTGAACCACCGGGGCATCCCCAAGCTTAGAGCTTTCACTCTCCTTGATCATGTTGCATCATACTCCTCTCTTGATCCTTGAAAACTTCCTCCACACCAAACTCGAAACAACTCATTAGAGGATTAGTGCACAATATAAATTGACATATTCAGAGGTGACACAATCATTCTTAACACTTCTGGACATTGCATAATGCTACTGGACATTAGTGGATCAAAGAAATTCATCCAACATAGCAAAAGAGGCAATGCGAAATAAAAGGCAGAATCTGTCAAAACAGAACAGTTCGTATTGACGAATTTTAAAATGGCACCAGACTTGCTCAAATGAAAATGCTCAAATTGAATGAAAGTTGCGTACATATCTGAGGATCACTCACGTAAATTGGCATAATTTTCTGAGTTACCTACAGAGAGATTTTGCCCAGATTCGTGACAGCAAAGAAATCTGGAACTGCGCAGTAATCCAAATCTAGTACTTACTTTTCTATCAACGGCTTAACTTGGCACAACAAAACACAAAACTAAGATAAGGAGAGGTTGCTACAGTAGTAAACAACTTCCAAGACTCAAGTATAAAATAAAATTACAGTAGTAAAATAAACACATGGGTTATCTCCCAAGAAGTTCTTTCTTTATAGCCATTAAGATGGGTTCAGCAGTTTTATTGATGCACTCGCAAGAAATAGTATTTGAAGCAAAAGAGAGCATCAAGAGGCAAATTCAAAACAAATTTAAACCTAACATGCTTCCTATGAAAAGGAATCTTGTAAATAAACAAGTCAATGAAGAACAAAGTGAATAGCATAGGAAGACAAAACAAGTGTAACTTCAAAAATTTCAGCATATAAAGAGGTATTTTAGTAACATGAAAATTTCTACAACCATATTTTCCTCTCTCATAATAATTTCCAGTAGTATCATGAGCAAACTCAACAATATAACTATCACATAAAGCATTCTTATCATGAGTCTCATGCATAAAATTATTACTCTCCACATAAGCATAATCAATTTTATTAGTTGTAGTGGGAGCAAATTCAACAAAGTGGATATCATCATATATAGGAGGCATATTGTAATCATAAAAGAAAATTTTCTCCTCAATGCTTGGGGGACTAAAAAGATCATGCTCATCAGAGCCAGCTTCCCCAAGCTTAGAATTTTCCATAGCATTAGCAACAATGGTGTTCAAAGCATTCATAGCAATAACATTCCCATTAGCATGCATATAAAGTTCCATGGGTTTTTTAATTCTCTCCTCAAACACATCATGTCCTAATTCAAGATAAAGTTCATAAAGATCTCTCATATTTTTGTTGTTTTCCATTATGCTTAACTAGTGAAATAAAAACATGCATGATATTAAGTAAAGTAAATGCAAGTAACTAATCTTTTTGTGTTTTTGATATAGAGTGCAAGACAGTAAATAAAGTGAAACTAGCAACTAATTTTTTTTTGTATTTTGATATAATGCAGCAAACAAAGTAGTAAATAAAATAAAGCAAGACAAAAACAAAGTAAAGAGATTGAGAAGTGGAGACTCCCCTTGCAGCGTGTCTTGATCTCCCCGGCAACGGCGCCAGAAAAACTGCTTGATGGCGTGTAACTCACACGTTCGTTGGGAACCCCAAGAGAAAGGTATGATGTCGTATAGCAGAAGGTTTTCCCTCAGTAAGAAACCAAGGTTTATCGAACCAGTAGGAGCCAAGAAGCACGTTGAAGGTTGATGGCGGCGAGATGTAGTGCGGCGCAACACCAGGGATTCCGGCGCTAACGTGGAACCTGCACAACACAACCAAAGTACTTTGCCCCAACGAAACAGGTGAGGTTGTCAATCTCACCGGCTTGCTGTAACAAAGGATTAACCGTATTGTGTGGAAGATGATTGTTTGCGAGAAAACGAGTAGAACAAGTATTGCAGTAGATTGTATTTCGGTAAAGAGAATTGGACCGGGGTCCACGAGTTCACTAGAGGTGTCTCTCCCATAAGAAGAACAGCATGTTGGGTGAACAAATTACCGTTGGGCAATTGACAAATAAAGAGAGCATGACCATGCACATACATATCATGATGAGTATAGTGAGATTTAATTGGGCATTACGACAAAGTACATAGACCGTCATCCAACTGCATCTATGCCTAAAAAGTCCACCTTCGAGGTTATCATCCGAACCCCTCCGGTATTAAGTTGCAAAGCAACGAGACAATTGCATTAAGTATGGTGCGTAATGTAATCAACAACTACATCCTTAGACATAGCATCAATGTTTTATCCCTAGTGGCAACGAGCACAACACAACCTTAGAACTTTACATCACTTTGTCCCAGGTGTCAATGCGGGCATGAACCCACTATCGAGCATAAGTACTCCCTCTTGGAGTTACAAGCATCTACTTGGCCAGAGCATCTACTAGTAACGGAAAGCATGCAAGATCATAAACAACACGTAGATATAACTTTGATAATCAACATAACAAGTATTCTCTATTCATCGGATCCCAACAAACGCAACATATAGAATTACGGATAGATGATCTTGATCATGTTAGGCAGCTCACAAGATCCAACAATGATAGCACAATGGGGAGAAGACAACCATCTAGCTACTGCTATGGACCCATAGTCCAGGGGTAGACTACTCACTCATCACTCCGGAGGCGACCATGGCGGTGTAGAGTCCTCCGGGAGATGATTCCCCTCTCCGGCAGGGGGCCGGAGGCGATCTCCTGGATCCCCGAGATGGGATCGGCGGTGGCGGCGTCTCAGTAAGGTTTTCCGTATCGTGGCTCTCTGTACTGGGGGTTTCGTCACGGAGGCTATTTGTAGGCGGAAGGGCAGGTCAAGAGGCGGCACGAGGGCCCCACACCACAGGTCGGCGCGGCCAAGGGGCAGGCCGCGCCGCCCTAGGGTTTGGGCGCCTCGTGGCCCCACTTCGTCTCTCCTTCGGACTTCTGGAAGCTTCGTGGAAAAATAGGCCCACTGGGCTTTGATTTCGTCCAATTCCGAGAATATTTCGTTACTAGGATTCCTGAAACCAAAAACAGCGAGAAAACAGACAAGCGGCACTTCGGCATCTTGTTAATAGGTTAGTTCCAGAAAATGCACGAATATGACATAAAGTGTGCATAAAACATGTAGATAACATCAATAATGTGGCATGGAACATAAGAAATTATCGATACGTCGGAGACGTATCACTCACGAGACATCATACGGAACATGATCAGAGGTGATATGATGATGAATAACAATCTGAACATAAACTTGGTTCAATGGTTTCACTCAATAGCATCAACAACAAGTAGAAATCGATACCGGGAGAGTTTCCCCTATCAAACAATCAAGATCAAACCCAAATTGCTAAGGCGGTGACGAGGTGCTGCGGAGGAGATGGCGGTGATGATGGTGGAGATGATGATGATGGTGATGGCGATGATGTCCAGCTCGATGACGGTGACGATGGCGTCGATTTCCCCCTCCCGGAGGGAATTTCCCCGGCGGATTCCTGCCCGCCGGAGAGCTCTTTTCTCTCTGTGTTCTCCGCCCCGCGAGAGGCGGCTGTAACTCTTCGTGAGGAACCCTCCGTGGCTTAGGTCTTCGGGACGAAGGGTTTCGCGAAGAAAAGGAGGCGAAAGGGGTCGTGGGCCCCCGGACCACATGGCGGCGCGGCCGGGGCATGGGCCGCGCCGCCCTAGGGTGTGGGCCCACCCCGGGTCCTCCTGGTCTCTCCTTCGGCTTCCTCCGTTATCTTGAAAAATAGGATTTTTGGTATAATTTCCTCCCACGAGTTGATCTTCCGAAATATTGCATTCGACGGTGCTTTTTCCAGCGAGAATCCTGGCTCCGGTGCTTGATCCTCCAATAATGATGAAACATGCAAAATAGATGAAATAACATAAGTATTGTGTCCCAATATGAAATATATCAATGAATAACAGCAAATTATAATATAAAATAGTGATGCAAATTGGACGTATCAGTCCACTAGTGAAAGTACGATCCCTAGGCCTTGTTTCCAAATACTGCAATCTCCGTTTATTTACTGTTCTGCTGCATGTTTACTTACTACACGCCAGCAAGCACTTTTCTGGCGCCGTTGCTACTGCTCTTATACATTCATACCACCTGTATTTCACTATCTCTTCGCCGAACTAGTGCACCTATACACCTGACAAGTGTATTAGGTGTGTTAGGGACACAAGAGACTTATTGTATCGTGATTGCAGGGTTGCTTGAGAGGGATATATTTGACCTCTTCCTCCCTGAGTTCGATAAACCTTGGGTGATCCACTTAAGGTAAACTTGCTGTTGTTCTACAAACCTCTGCTCTTGGAGGCCCAACACTGTCTACAAGAATAGAAGCACCCGTAGACATCAAGCACTTTTCTAGCGCCGTTGCCGGGGAACGAAGGAAAGCTACACCATTTCCTCCCTCGTCAACCACGCGCCAGTCCTGGACAGCAAGACTTTTCTGGCGCCGTTGCCGGGGAGGAAAGGTAAAAGGCACTCACACTCTGGTCCCAGGTAACCAAACACTTTTCTGGTACCGTTGTAAGTGCTCGAAGCTATTTCCTTTAGATCCTACAATTGCATCTTTTTGTTTCTTGTTTACACTAGTTAGGCATAATGGACAACAATGAGCTTCTTATTCTATTTCCTGATTTAAGACATGGATGGTTTGATGCGGAAATTAAAAAACCTATGGAACCTTATTTGCATGCTAGTAGCAATGATATTAGTATGAACGCTTTGAACACCATTGTTGCTAATGATATGGAAAATTCTAAGCTTGGGGAAGCTGGTTTTGATGAGCATGATATTTTTAGTCCCCCAAGCATTCAGGAGAAAATTTACTTTGATGATACTTTGCCTCCTAGTTATGATGATTATAATGATAGTAGTCTTTTGGTGCCACCTACTATGGAGAATAAATTTGATTATGATTAAAATATGCCTCCTATATTTAATGATAGCTACTTTGTTGAATTTGCTCCCACTACAATTAATAAAATTGATTATGCTTATGTGGAGAGTAATGATACTTTTATGCATGAGACTCATGATAAGAATGCTTTATGTGATAGTTATATTGTTGAGTTTGCTCATGATACTACTGAAAGTCATTATGAGAGAGGAAAATATGGTTGTAGAAATTTTCATGTTACTAAAACATCTCTCTATATGCTGAAATTTTTGAAGTTACACTTCTTTTATCTTTCTATGCTTGTTGCATTATGCCTACATAACTTGTTTATTTACAAGATTCCTTTTCATAGGAAGCATGTTAGGCTTAAATTTGTTTTGAATTTGCCTCTTGATGCTCTCTTTTGCTTCAAATACTATTTCTTGCGAGTGCATCATTAAAACTGCTGAGCCCATCTTAATGGCTATAAAGAAAGAACTTCTTGGGAGATAACCCATGTGTTTATTTTACTACAGTACTTTGTTTTATATTTGAGTCTTGGAAGTTGTTATTACTGTAGCAACCTCTCCTTATCTTAGTTTTATTGCATTGTTGTGCCAAGTAAAGTCTCTAATCGAAGGATAATACTAGATTTGGATTACTGCGCAGAAACAGATTTTCTTGCTGTCACGAATCTGGGTAAAATTCTCTGTAGGTAACTCAGAAAATTATGCCAATTTACGTGTGTGATCCTTAGATATTTACGCAACTTTCATTAGTTTTGAGTTTTCTCATTTGAACAAGTCTGGTGCCTCTTAAAAATACATCTTTACGTACTGTTCTGTTTTGACAGATTCTGCCTTTTATTTCGTATTGCCTGTTTTGCTATGTTAGATGGATTTCTTTGTTCCATTAACTTTCAGTAGCTTTGTGCAATGTCCAGAAGTGTTAAGAATGATTGTGTCACCTCTGAACATGTGAATTTTTAATTATGCACTAACCCTCTAATGAGTTTGTTTTGAGTTTGGTGTGGAGGAAGTTTTCAAGGGTCAAGAGAGGAGGATGATACAATATGATCAAGAAGAGTGAAAAGTCTAAGCTTGGGGATGCCCCCGTGGTTCATCCCTGCATATTTCAAGAAGACTCAAGCATCTAAGCTTGGGGATGCCCAAGGCATCCCCTTCTTCATCCACAACTTATCAGGTCACTTCTCTTGAAACTATATTTTTATTCGGTCACATCTTATGTACTTTACTTGGAGCGTCTGTGTGCTTTTATTTTTGTTTTGTTATTTTCATTCTCTGAATAAATCCTTGTGTGGGAGAGATACACGCTCCGCTGGTTCATATGAACACATGTGTTCTTAGCTTTTAGTGTTCATGGCGAAGGTTGAAACTGCTTCGTTAATTGTTATATGGTTGGAAACGGGAAATGCTACATGTGGTAATTGGTATAATGTCTTGAATAATTTGATACTTGGCAATTGTTGTGCTCATGTTTAAGCTCTTGCATCATATACTTTGCACCTATTAGTGAAGAAATACTGTAGAGCTTGTAAAATTTGGTTTGCATGATTTGTCTCTCTAAGTCTAGATATTTTCTAGTAAGGTGTTTGAACAACAAGGAGACGATGTAAAGTCTTATAATGCTTACAATATGTTCATATGTGAGACTTGCTGCACCGTTTTATACTTGAGTTTGCCTCAAACAACCTTGCTAGCCTAAGCCTTGTATCGAGAGGGAATACTTCTCGTGCATCCAAAATCCTTGAGCCAAACACTATGCCACTTGTGTCCACCATACCTACCTACCACATGGTATTTCTCCGCCATTCCAAAGTAAATTTCTTGAGTGCTACCTTTAAAATTTCCATTCTTTGTCTTTGCAATATATAGCTCATGGGACAAATAGCCTAAAAACTATTGTGGTATTGAATATGTACTTATGTATCTTATTTCTTAATAAGTTGCTTGTTGAGCGATAACCATGTTCCTGGGGACGCCATCAACTATTTCACCTTTGTTGAATATCATGTGAGTTGCTATGCATGTTCGTATTGTCTGAAGTAAGGGTGATTTATCATGATCAAATGGTTTGAGTATGCATATTGTTAGAGAAGAACATTGGGCCGCTAACTAAAGCCATGATCCATGGTGGAAGTTTCAGTTTGGACAACAATCCTCAATCTCTTATGAGAATATTATATGTTGTTGAATGCTTATGCATTAAAGAGGAGTCCATTATCTGTTGTCTATGTTGTCCCGGTATGGATGTCTAAGTTGAGAATAATCAAAAGTGAGAAATCCAATGCAAACTTTCTCCTTAGACCTTTGTACAGGCGGCATAGAGGTACCCCTTTGTGACACTTGGTTAAAACATATGTTATGCAATGATAATCCATGTAAATCCAAGCTAATTAGGACAAGGTGCGGGCACTATTGGTAATCTATGCATGAGGCTTGCAACTTGTAGGATATATTATACATAACACATATGCTTTATTACTACCGTTGACAAAAAAATTTCTTGTTTTCAAAATAAAAGCTCTAGCACAAATATAGCAATCCATGCTTCCCTCTGCGAAGGGTCTTTCTTCTACTTTTATGTTGAGTCAGTTTGCCTATTTCTTTCTATCTTAGAAGCAAACACTTGTGTTAACTGTGCATTGATTCCTACATACTTGCATATTTGCATTCATCATATTGCTTTATGTTGACAACTATCCATGAGATATACATGTTACAAGTTGAAAGCAACTGCTGAAACTTAAATCTTCCTTTGTGTTGCTTCAATGCCTTTACTTTGAATCTATTGCTTTATGAGTTAACTCTTATGCAAGACTTATTGATGCTTGTCTTGAAAGTAATATTCATGAAAAGTCTTTGCTATATGATTCAGTTGTTTAATCATTGTCTTTACCATTGCTTTGAATCGCTGCATTCATCTCATATGCTTTACAATAGTATGATCGAGATTATGATAGCATGTCACTTAAGAAATTATCTTTGTTATCGTTTACCTACTCGGGACGAGTAGGAACTAAGCTTGGGGGTGCTGATACGTCTCCAACGTATCTATAATTTCTTATGTTCCATGCTACTTTTATGATGATACACACATGTTTTATACGCACTTTATGTCATTATTATGCATTTTCCGGAACTAACCTATTGACAATATGCCGCAGTGCCAATTCATGTTTTCTGCTATTTTTGGTTTCAGAAATCCTAGTAAGGAAATATTCTCGGAATTGGACGAAATCAACGCCCAGCATCTTATAATTCCACGAAGCTTCCAGAACACCCGAGAGCCACCAGAGGAGGGCCCTGTGGGCCCCACACATGTAGGCGGCGCAACCCAGGCCCTGGTCGTGCCACCCTATTTTGTGGCGGCTCCGTAGCCCCTCCGACTCCGCCTCTTCACCTATTTAAAGGTCCCTGACCTAAAACTTCGATACGGAAAAGCCACGGTACGAGAAACCTTCCAGAGCCGCCGCGATCGCGAAGCCAAGATCTGGGGGACAGGAGTCTCTGTTCCGGCATGCTGCCGGGACGGGGAAGTGCCCCCGGAAGGCATCTCCATCAACACCACCGCCATCTCCATCAACGCTGCTGTCTCCCATGAGGAGGGAGTAGTTCTCCATCGAGGCTAAGGGCTGTACCGGTAGCTATGTGCTTAATCTCTCTCCCTATGTACTTCAATACAATGATCTCATGAGCTGCCTTACATGATTGAGATCCATATGATGATGATTGTAATCTAGATGTCGTTATGCTAGTCAAGTGAATTTTACTTATGTGATCTCCGGAGACTCCTTGTCCCACGTGTGTAAAGGTGACAGTGTGTGCACCGTGTGGGTCTCTTAGGCTATATTTCACAGAATACTTATTCACTGTTATGGATAGCATAGTGAAGTGCTTATTTATATCCCTTTATGATTGCAATGTGTTTTGTACCACTGTTAATATATGTGCTACTCTAGTGATGTTATTAAAGTACTCTATTCCTCCTTCATGATGTAATGGTGACAGAGTGTGCATCATGTAGTACTTGGCGTAGTTTATGATTATGATCTCTTGTAGATTATGAAGTTAACTATTACTATGATGGTATTAATGTGATCTATTCCTCCTTTCATAGTATGAAGGTGACAGTGTGCATGCTATGTTAGTACTTGGTATAGTTGGGTTGATCTATCATGCACTCTAAAGTTATTTAAACATGAATATCGAATGTTGTGGAGCTTGTTAACTCCGGCATTGAGGTGCTCTTGTAGCCCTACACAAATAGCGGTGTTCATCATCCAACAAGAGAGTGTAGAGTGGTTTTATTATGTGATCAATGTTGAGAGTGTCCACTAGTGAAAGTACAATCCCTAAGCCTTGTTTCCAAATACTGCAATCTCCGTTTATTTACTGTCCTGCTGCATGTTTACTTACTACACGCTAGCAAGCACTTTTCTGGCGCCGTTGCTACTGCTCTTATACATTCATACCACATGTATTTCACTATCTGTTCGCCGAACTAGTGCACCTATACACCTGAAAAGTGTATTAGGTGTGTTGGGGACACAAGAGACTTCTTGTATCGTGATTGCAGGGTTGCTTGAGAGGGATATCTTTGACCTCTTCCTCCCTGAGTTCGATAAACCTTGGGTGATCCACTTAAGGGAAACTTGCTGCTGTTCTACAAACCTCTGCTCTTGGAGGCCCAACACTGTCTACAAGAATAGAAGCACCCGTAGACATCACCCCCCTATGGTGTGGGTCCCCCAGGACCCCTCCGAGGCTGCCCTTCCGCCAATATAAGCTCCCAGACGCGAAAACCCTAAAACAATAAGCCACGATACGGAAAACCTTCCAGAGCCGCCGCCATCGCGAAGCCAAGATTCGGGGGACAGAAGTCTCTGTTCCGGCACGCCGCCGGGACGGGGAAGTGCCCCCGGAAGGCATCTCCATCGACACCACCGCCATCTTCATCACCATTTCTATCTCCTATGATGAGGAGGGAGTAGTTCTCCCCCGAGGCTAAGGGCTGTACCGGTAGCTATGTGGTTCATCTCTCTCTCCCATGTACTTCAATACAATGATCTCATGAGCTGCCTTACATGATTGAGATCCATATGATGAGCTTTGTAATCTAGATGTCGTTATGCTATTCAAGTGGGTTTTACTTATGTGATCTTCGGAGACTCCTTCTCCCACGTGTGTAAAGGTGACAGTGTGTGCACCGTGTGGGTCTCTTAGGCTATATTTCACAGAATACTTGTTCACTGGGTTATGATTTGAGTTGGATGTCTCTATGAAATTTTGGTGTGTTAGTACCTCCTATGAATTCTCACAGTGACAACGTGGGGTGTTTATTAGTACTTGGGAATACATCTTTAAGGTTTGCTTTTGCAGCCCTACACGGTGAATTAGTGTTCGTTATCCCGCCAGAGAGTAGTTTAGAATAGCATAGTAAAGTGCTTATATTTATATTTCTTTATGATAACTATTGAAAGTATGATCCCTAGGCCTTGTTTCTAAGCATTGAAACACCGTTTCCAACAAGTTCTGCTACATGTTCGCTTGCTGCCATTTTTATTTCAGATTGCAATTACTACTTACAATCATCCATATTACTTGTATTTCACTATCTCTTCGCCGAGCTAGTGCGCCTATACATCTGACAAGTGTATTAGGTGTGTTGGGGACACAAGAGACTTCTTGTATCTTAATTGCAGGATTGCTTGAGAGGGATATCTTTGACCTCTACCTCCCTGAGTTCGATAAACCTTGGATGATTCAATTAAGGGAAACTTGCTGCTGTTCTACAAACCTCTGCTCTTGGAGGCCCAACACTGTCTACATGAAGCTATTTCTGGCGCCGTTGCCGGGGAGGTAAAGTAAAAGGTATTCACATCCTCCGAGTACTAAGCTATTTCCTAGCACTGTTGCCGGTGTGTGAGTGCTCGAAGCTATTTCCTTTAGATCCTGCAATTATATCTTTTTGTTTCTTGTTTTTATTTTTCACTAGTTAGGCATAATGGAAAACAACAGTGAGCTTTTTAATCTATTTCCTGAGTTAAGACATGGATTGTCTGATGCGAAAATTAAAAAACCTATGAAACCTTATTTGCATGCTAGTAGCAATGTTATTAGTATGAACGCAATTACTACTAATGCTATGGAAGAATTTAAGCTTGGGGAAGCTGGTTTTGATGAGCATGATATTTTTAGTCCCCCAAGCATGGAGGAGAAAATTTACTTTGATGATACTTTGCCTCCCATTTATGATGATTATAATGATAGTGGTATTTTGGTGCCACCTACTATGGAGGATAAAGTTTATTATGATTATACTATGCCTCCTATATTTGATGATGAGAATAATAATGATAGCTACTTTGTTGAATTTTCTCCCACTACAATTAATAAGAATGACTATGCTTATGTTGGGAGTAGTAATTATTTTATGCATGAGACTCATGATAAGAATGCTTTATGTGATAGTTATATTGTTGAGTTTGTTCGTGATGCTACTGGAAATTATTATGAGAGAGGAAAATATGGTTGTAGAAATTTTCATGTTACTAAAACACCTCTCTACATGCTGAAAATTTTGAAGTTACTTGTGTTTTATCTTCCTATACTTGTCAGTTTGATCTTCATGAATTTATTTGTGTACAAGATTCCTATGCATAGGAAGTGGGTTAGGCTTAAATTTGTTTCATACTTGCTTTTTGATGTTCTCTTTGCTTCAACTCTTATTTCTTATGTGAGCATCATTAAAATTACTGAGCCCATCTTAATGGCTATAAAGAAAGCACTTCTTGGGAGATAACCCATGCTTTTATTTTGCTACTGTTTTGTTGTGTCTTGGAAGTTGTTACTACTGTAGCAACCTCTCCTTATCTTTATTTTACTTCATTGTTGTGCCAAGTAAAGTCTTTGATAGTAAGGTTGATACTAGATTTGGATTACTGCGCAGAAACAAATTTCTTGCTGTCACGAAATTTAGCAGCCCCGTCTGTAGGTAACTCAGAAAAATCTGCCAATTTACGTGAGTGATCCTCAGATATGTACGCAACTTTCATTCAATTTGAGAATTTTCATCTGAGCAAGTTAAGTGCCCCAGAAAAATTCGTCTTTACGTACTATTCTGTTTTGACAGATTCTGTCTTTTATTTCGCATTGCCTGTTTTGCTATGCTTGATGGATTTCTTTGTTCCATTAACTTTCAGTAGCTTTGTGCAATGTTCAGAAGTGTTAAGAATCATTATGTCACCTCTGAATATGTGAAGTTTTGATTATGCACTAACCCTCTAATGAGTTTGTTTTGAGTTTGGTGTGGAGGAAGTTTTCAAGGATCAAGAGAGGAGGATGATACAATATGATCAAGAAGAGTGAAAAGTCTAAGCTTGGGGATGCCCCCGTGGTTCATCCCTGCATATTTCAAGAAGACTCAAGCATCTAAGCTTGGGGATGCCCAAGGCATCCCCTTCTTCATCGACAACTTATCATGTCACCTCTAGTGAAACTATATTTTTATTCCGTCACATCTTATGTGCTTTACTTGGAGCGTCTGTATGTTTTTACTTTTGTTTTTGTTTGAATAAAATCCGATCCTAGCATTCTTTGTTTGGGAGAGAGACACGCTCCGCTGTTGCATATGAACACATGTGTTCTTAGCTTTACTCTTAATGTTCATGGCGAAGGTTGAAACTGCTTCGTTCATAGTTATATGGTTGGAAACAGAAAATGCTTCATGTGGTAATTGGTATAATGTCTTGAATAATTTGATACTTGGCAATTGTGTGCTCAAATAGATCATGTTTAAGCTCTTGCATCATGTACTTTGCACCTATTAGTGAAGAAACACCATAGAGCTTGTTGAAATTTGGTTTGCATGATTGGTCTCTCTAAGTCTAGATATTTTCTGGGGGGGTTTGAACAACAAGGAAGACAGTGTAGAGTCTTATAATGCTTGCAATATGTTCTTATGTAAGTTTTGCTGTACCGGTTCGTACTTGTGTTTGCTTCAAACAACCTTGCTAGCCTAAGCCTTGTATTGAGAGGGATTACTTCTCGTGCATCCAAAATCCTTGAGCCAAAAACTATGCCATTTATGTCCACCATACCTACCTACTACATGGTATTTCTCTGCCATTCCAAAGTAAATTGCTTGAGTGTTGCCTTTAAAATTCCATTCTTTGTCTTTGCAATATATAGATCATGGGAAAAATAGCTTAAAAATTATTGTGGTATTGAATATGTACTTATGTATCTTATTTCTTATAAGTTGCTTGTTGAGCGGTAACCATGTTCCTGGGGACGCCATCAACTATTTGACCTTTGTTGAATATCGTGTGAGTTGCTATGCATGTTCGTCTTGTCTGAAGTAAGGGTGATTTATCATGATCAAATGGTTTGAGTATGCATATTGTTAGAGAAGAACATTCGGCCACTAACTAAAGCCATTATCCATGGTGGAAGTTTCAGTTTGGGCAACAATCCTCAATCTCATATGAGAATATTATCTATTGTTGAATGCTTATGCATTAAAGAGGAGTCAATTATCTGTTGTCTATGTTGTCCCGGTATGGATGTCTAAGTTGAGAATAATCAAAAGCGAGAAATCCAATGCGAACTTTCTCCTTAGACCTTTGTACAGGCGGCATAGAGGTACCCCTTTGTGACACTTGGTTGAAACATATGTTATGCAATGATAATCCATGTAAATCCAAGCTAATTAGGACAAGGTGCGGGCACTATTGGTATACTATGCATGAGTCTTGCAACTTATAAGATGTCTTATGCATAACACATATGAATTATTACTACCGTTGACAAAATTGTTTCTATGTTTTCAAAATAAAAGCTCTAGCACAAACATAGTAATCCATGCTTCCCTCAGCGAAGGACCTATCTTTTACTTTTATGTTGAGTCAGTTTACCTACTTCTTTCTATCTTAGAAGCAAACACGTGTGTCAACTATGTGCATTGATTCCTATATACTTGCTTATTTGCATTCATCATATTACTTTGTGTTGACAATTATCCATGAGATAAACATGTTGAAGTTGAAAGCAACCACTGAAACTTATATCTTCCTTTGTGTTGCTTCAAAACTTTCTACTAAGAATCTATTGCTTTATGAGTTAACTCCTATGCAAGACTTATTGATGCTTATCTTGAAAGTACTATTCATGAAAAGTCTTTGCTATATGATTCAGTTGTTTATTCATTGTCTTTACCATTGTCTCGAATCACTTCATTCATCTCATATGCTTTACAATAGTATTGATCAAGATTATGATAGCATGTCACTTCAGAAATTATCCTTGTTATTGTTTACCTACTCGAGGGCGAGTAGGAACTAAGCTTGGGGATGCTTGATACGTCTCAAATGTATCTATAATTTCTTATGTTCCATGCTACTTTTATGATGATACTCACATGTTTTATACACACTTTATATCGTTTTGATGCATTTTCCGGCACTAACCTATTAACGAGATGCCGAAGTGCCAGTTCCTGTTTTCTGCTGTTTTTGGTTTCAGAAATCCTACACAGGAAATATTCTCGGAATTGGACGAAATCAACGCCCGGGGTCTTATTTTTCCACGGAGCTTCCAGAAGACCGAAGAGCATACGAAGTGGGGCCACGAGGGGCCGTAACTATAGGGCGGCGCAGCCAGCCTGGGGCCCGCGCCCCCCATGGTGTGGGTCCCCCAGGACCCCTCCGAGGCTGCCCTTCCGCCAATATAAGCTCCCAGACGCGAAAACCCTAAAACAATAAGCCACGATACGGAAAACCTTCCAGAGCCGCCGCCATCGCGAAGCCAAGATTCGGGGGACGAAGTCTCCGTTCGGCACGCCGCGGACGGGGAAGTGCCCCCGGAAGGCATCTCCATCGACACCACCGCCATCTTCATCGCCATTGCTGTCTCCTATGATGAGGAGGGAGTAGTTCTCCCCCGAGGATAAGGGTTGTACCGGTAGCTATGTGGTTCATTTCTCTCTCCCATGTACTTCAATACAATGATCTCATGAGCTGCCTTACATGATTGAGATCCATATGATGAGCTTTGTAATCTAGATGTCGTTATGCTATTCAAGTGGGTTTTACTTATGTGATCTCCGGAGACTCCTTGTCCCACGTGTGTAAAGGTGACGAGTGTGTGCACCGTGTGGGTCTCTTAGGCTATATTTCACGAGAATACTTGTTCACTTGGGCTATGATTTGAGTTGGATGTCTCTATGAAATTGTGGTGTGTTAGTACCTCCTATGAATGCTCACGAGTGACAGCGTGGGGTGTTTATTAGTACTTGGGAATACATCTTTAAGGTTTGCTTTTGCAGCCCTACACGGTGAATTAGTGTTCGTTATCCCGCCAGAGAGTAGTTCAGAATAGCATAGTGAAGTGCTTATATTTATATTCCTTTATGATAACATTGTTGAGAGTGTCCACTAGTGAAAGTATGATCCCTAGGCCTTGTTTCTAAGCATTGAAACACCGTTTCCAACAAGTTCTGCTACATGTTCGTTTGCTGCCATTTTTATTTCAGATTGCAATTACTACTTACAATCGTCCATATTACTTGTATTTCACTATCTCTTCGCCGAACTAGTGTGCCTATATATCTGACAAGTGTATTAGGTGTGTTGGGGACACAAGAGACTTCTTGTATCTTAATTGCAGGATTGCTTGAGAGGGATATCTTTGACCTCTACCTCCCTGAGTTCGATAAACCTTGGGTGATTCACTTAAGGGAAACTTGTTGCTGTTTTACAAACCTCTGCTCTTGGAGGCCCAACACTGTCTACATGAATAGAAGCGTGCGTAGACATCACTCTTCTTATCTGAACCTTGACAGTGAAGATGAACGTCGTCAGCAAGGTGATGACGAAGGAACAAACATTGTCGATGGAGGTCAACCGTCGATAAACGACGATCTTCAATTGCAAGTAGCAACCACCTCCGGTGAGGTATATATATACATTGAGCCTCTGGTGATACAAACTTACTGATTTGAATAAATATGTATTAACGCGCGCGACTCTCTTTCTTTTTTAGCCCTCGGCAGGATCGTCGAAACAATCGAGTATGACAATGCGTGGCATGACCAAGACGCTGAAACAAGGAGAAACATATACTATCGAGGTTTTCAGTGCAACCGGCAAGCCGCTGGAGCCCCAAAAGCACTCCACAAAGTTTATCAACCAATGTGGAGCCGTTGTTACAGACAACGTCCCAATCATCGTCCAGGAATGGAATGAGCTAAAGAAGTCACGTATTGGTTTCAGTTTTGTCGACAAGAGAACAAAAAAAGATTGCTGGAGAAAGCTTATGGAACATTTCATTCTACCTCAGGAATTCAACAAACGTGATGAACAGGGTAACGAGATTCAGGGTGGACGTGAGAGGAGGAGGCTAGTCAAAGAGTTCGCTCTTAAGAAGATGGTCGAAGCATTCCGGAACTTCAAGAAAAAATTATCCCGTGACTTTGTCAACGAGAACAAGACTCCGGATTTCAAAAGACAATATGAGAAACTGAAAGATGATTGGCCAGAATTTGTGAGGCAAAAGAAATCGGAGAATTTAATTGAAATATCGAAAAAATAAGAAAAATACGGCTAAGAAAGAGTACAATCATATTATAGGACCAGGAGGGTATCGCCTTTCGGAGCCTAAGTGGGAGAAGATGGAGAACGACCTGAGGGCGCGAGGAATCCCTCTAGTACAAAGGATGGGACCCAAGGGCCAAAAGCTGGTGGTACGTCTGCCCGGGCGTTCGGTCTGTTCGGTTTGCTCTGTCCGGTCTTTTCGGTCTTCACAAATTTCGGTCATCCAGAAATGCTACCCAAAATACATTCGGTCTTTTCGATCTTTCTGTATTCGATCTTCGGTCTTTTCGTTCCGGTCTTCGGTCATGACCATATAGACCAAATAGAGAAAGTGTAACATATATATATATATATATATATATATATATATATATATATATATATATATATATATATATATATATATATATATATAGGATAAATACTTCCTACCCCTGGGTGTAGTTACACCCATATCTCTATACTTCTGTACGGAAGTATATACGATACTTTATCGGTTTGAGTATGTTCGTATACTATATCTAAGATACTCCAAACCAAGTTTGGTGAAAAAAATGCAAGTGAACCCAAAGTTTGCACTATATATCCGAAATACATGCATATGTATACGTAAAAGATAAGTCTACGTAAAAAAAATGTACATACTGCCTATAAAGCAGTATATATACTTCCAGAATAGTTTTATATATTTCATACTACATGTACATACCATCCGGTATGATAGATACTCTCTAGATTATGAGAAACACGCGTGGGTGTAACTACACCCGGGTGTAGTATGAATATGTCCTATACATATTCATGCTACACCCGGGTGTAGTTACTCCCACGTGTGTTTCACACAATCTAGGTAGTATCTATCATACCGAAGAGTATATACATGTAGTATGAAGTATATAAGAATATTTTGGTAGTATATATACTACTTTGTAGGTAGTACGTACATTTTTTACGTACACTATTTATTTACGTATAAATATTCATGTATTTTGTATATATAGTGTAAACTATGGGTGTATTTAATTTTTTTCACCAAAGTTGGTATGGAGTATCTTAGATATAGTGTACGAACATACTCAAACCAATAAGGTATGTTATATACTTTCGTATGATAGTATATGAGACGTGGGTGTAGTTACACCCAGGAGTAGGAAGTATTTACATATTCATGCTACACCCGGGTGTAGTTACTCCCACGTGTGTTTCACACAATCTAGGTAGTATTTATCGTACCGAAGAGTATATACATGTAGTATGAAGTATATAAGAATATTTTGGTAGTATATATACTACTTTGTAGGTAGTATGTACATTTTTTACGTACACTATTTATTTACGTATAAATATTCATGTATTTTGTATATATAGTGTAAACTATGGGTGTATTTAATTTTTTTTCACCAAAGTTGGTATGGAGTATCTTAGATATAGTGTACGAACATACTCAAACCAATAAGGTATGTTATATACTTCCGTATGATAGTATATGAGACGTGGGTGTAGTTACACCCAGGAGTAGGAAGTATTTATCATATATATATATATATATAGGTCTGCTATTCTCGAACCGGTTCGAGAATAACTATTATCGAACCCTTTCTGAACTTCCGCGTGTTCTCCTAGTGAACTTCTCGACGGAATACCAGAATTGCATGTTCGTGCGGACAGTATTTTCATGATGATTTTCAAACCGCTTATTGGATTGATGCGTATAATATACCGTTGGATTCGCACGGAAATTTTGCAACTTTTTCGTGTTCATTGTTTTCCCAAATTCTATATTGATTAAAACTAATTTGAAATATACAAAACAACGTTTTCGTGGATTTCTCTATTTTTGTACAGTTTTGGGGTTCCAGTTTTCAAACCGTTTATCGGAATGATGCGTATGATATGCCGTTGGAAAGGTGCTGACTAGGCGCACCTTTTCATGAAGAACACTTTTCAAAATTCTTTATAGTTTAAGAGCAGATTTGAAAATACGTGATTACGTTTTTCGAACTTCTCGGTTTTTCGAACTGTTTTTGGGGCTTATTTCCGAACCTCTTATCGGAATGTTCCAAATGATATTGCGTTGAAAAGATATTGATTAGGCGAATCTTTTTCATGTTGAATGTTTTTCCAAATTCTAAATGGTTTTAGTTTAATCTCAGAAATACATAAAAGTGAAGATAACGCCGACACAAGAACATTTCGAAATTGGCTCATCTAGATTGATTAGGTGTGGCATTGCGATATGTTGGAGTATTAGTAGAGTGATATTAGTGCTAATTGTACGTTGAGTTAGTCGATTTGCGTAATCGGTGGTTGTACGGATGATTTCTATGCGTATGATTTCCGTCCAGGAAAACAGAGTGCATGAGGTGCTCGAATATAGAAGTGAACTTCCTTATATCAGTTAGTGAACTTCCGATAGCGGTATAAAAGTTTCAGGCATGTAATAAAATTATAGCGAACTTCTGTGGATGTGAACTTCTTCTCCTCTGAATCTGAACTTCCCGACGGACTTCAATATTGTACATGGCGAACTTTCGAAACTTTAGTCTAGTTTGAAGTGAACTTCAGAAAATATAGCGAACTTCCGTCGCATCTGCACTTTCTCTGGATACAGATATGAACTTCCAATCTGCACTTTCTCTGGATACAGATCTGAACTACCGTCGCAGCTGTTCGAACATGAAAGTGAACTTCCCGATATCTATTAGTGAACTTCCAATCGCGGTATAAAAGGTATGTGCATGTTAAAATGAACTTCCTACATGTTCAAAGTGAGCTTTCGCCCCGAAAAAAGTGAAGTTTGACAAAAGCGAATTTCCGGCATGTTCATGATGTCAAAGAGTAAATTTTCATCATGTCAAAGGTGAACTTCCATGTTGTACAAGGTAAACTTTCGTTCTAACAAAAGTTATTTTCTGCCTTGACCAAAGTTAATTTTGACCCCAAAAAACAAAAAATTGTCTTGTTTAAAGTGAACTTCAGCACGGTTCAAAGTAAATTTTCACCCCCACCAAAGTGAATTTCGATACAGAGTAACGTTTTAGCATGTCAAAGGTGAACTTTCACGTACGGTGTACTATCCAAAAAGAAGGTGAACTTCAGGCGGACTGAATTTGCCAATTTTTTGTTGCATGAAGGAGTGAACTTCCTTTTCTAGACGAACTGAAAATACAGAATAAAATAGTGAACCATTGTAGCCTACTGAATGAACCCCATACAATAAAATGAAAGGTGAGTTTTCAAACAATTGAAGTGAATTTACACGCAAATGTTCCACCGACGCCAAACAAGTGCACTTTGCACGCTCAATGAGCGAACTTCTCAAAGTTAATAAATGTATTGTGTATTAACTTTTTACAACTTATACAAAAATGGGTGAGAGAGCGAAGCTAGAAAATAGCATTAGGTTCACCTAGCAAAAAAAGCCAAATTTACTTTTATCATTATAAGACTGAGAATAGGACTACAGAGATAGAAAACGAAATACAAATATCACCCTAAGTTTCTACTTGCAGTCACTAGGTACTCACTTCAAATACGAAAATAAGTGAACTTCTAGCATTTTTAGATGAATTGCTGTCCCGGTCGAACTGAATTTCCACGCCATAGAAATAGTGAACTACTAATTTCCCATAGCGAGCTTCCTGCGGCGCCTGGAGGACTTCTGGTAGAATATGAAATGGAAATGAACTGCCAAAAGAATTAAAGTTGAGTAAGAATATGTCTAGAGTGAACTTGAAATATAGCCAAAGTGAACTTTAGATTATTATTTATATTTATACAAATTGTAGAGTTATTTTCTGCTTTTTATGTGACTGCTTCATATTAACAAATGAACTTTTTAACGTGAATGAATTGAAGTTCCTAGTTAATGAATTGAAATTCTCAAATGGATAAAGTGAACTTTCCTATACAATTATGAACTTTTTGAGAATGTTAACTGTGTCCACGGGACAAAGTGTACCTCTCATTTTATCTACCAAACTTCTAAGATTTTAGATAGTGAACTGTTGTAACCTGAATAACAAGCGCATGTGTACTTTTCCTCTAGAATAAACATTGCAGTTTTATCACAGTTTGATGGGCAATGTGAATTTCTAATTTTTTTGCTATCAGCCACGCATCAAATATTTGTACTGGTGAGGCTAATTAGAAACCACTACACAGTCAAAATATTACTGAACATTATTACTCATTCCTAATTTCTGTAGGAGAAACATGAAACAATACCAGCGTTGTGTATCATACCAGAAGCAATAAAATTTGAAAACCCACAAGAGAACGCATGAGGGATTCAAAGAGCAGCGTTACTCGCGTAGCAGATGCAGTTGTGTGGCCAGCAACCTTGTCACTGGCGGCGTCGCTGTGCCAAGAGGAAAAGATGCATATGAAGGCACTGACATGGAAGTCCAGTGTAGCTACATTTCTGCACATGGAGCTTTACAATATAAAAAAGAAATAAAATAATATTACATCTAGCAAGAATATCTAAACTAAAGTAGCAGGAGATGTGAACTTCACAAACTAGGAGAAATGAACTCCGCGGATTAGGAAAAGTGAGCTCTTCATCTCCGCACCTTTATTCCTGTTGTGCACTTGTGCTCGGCTGCTTCACGCAATGAAGAGCATGACTTGCAGTGACAACCGCAAGGAGCCAGCCGCAAGAATTCCAAGCTCGTTGCAATGCTGCTTTGTGGGTGCATTGATGATAGTTAAGTCATACAGTATAAAAAATCAAACTTCACATATGGAAAAAGGTGCACTACGCCAATCAAGTAATGTGAACTTCAAAAAAGATATTCCACAGATCTTATTAGGATAAAAATCACAAACTCAAGTGCATGCTTGTGAAGCTTTGTAGGTTTCAGCTACTTTTGAGATTAGTACTGCTCAATTAGTTGCAGAAAAATTGCAAATTGTTCTACCTTTTTTGCTCTGACATTAATTTGTACAGACTACTCTGGGCAAAATTTAGATCTTTCTTAGTGTTAAGAATGAGTATAACAGCATAATAATAGGGAACAAGAATGGAATCTTGAATGCATATGCATAGTTTACTAGATAATTACCTTAAGTTTTAGCGTTGAAATCCCCATGGAGTATTACCGGATCATCCATCCCGCAGCCACAAAATTCACAAATATTATATCTAGCGGGAATATATAAAATGAAAATAACAGTAGATGTGAACTTCACAAATTAAGAGAAGTGAGCTTCACAGATTTGGAGAAGTGAGCTTCACGGATTAGAAGAAGTTAACTTAATAAACACAATACAGAGAGCAGCTTGCGGAAAAGCATCGTTACCTCAAGATGGATCTTGTTATCCTTCCTAGAAGTGAACTACGTGAATTAAGAGAAGTGAGCTTCACAGATTAGGAGAAGTGAGCTTCACGGATTAGAAGAATTGAACATAGTAAACACCCTAGCTGTACGAAGTGCACAGACAACAGAAAAGTGATTTTTAATCATGGACTTATTGAACTTCCCCATAAAAGTGAGTTTTCTGTGCAAAGTGAGTGAATTTTGTGTTAACTAACGTAGTATTGAACAATCAAAACTAACTTATGCCGCGACAAGAGCCTACAAACTGCACTTCAAGCACCCAATATATGAACAATGCCAAAAAGTTAACTGAACTACAGCCAGATACGTGCTAAAAAGATAAATGTGCCAAGCTGTTGATTTCTAAGGCCATTTGTGGTACTAGTAAATTTTAATATAGGTGCACTGCCTCCAATGAGCATGCTAACTTATCACATGGGTGAACCTCTATAGTTAAAGATGTGGAGTTCTAATTTCTCTTAAGCTTTTCCTCACTATTATCAGGAAAGTAGAAAACGACATTGTATGGATTGTAGAATGTAACATAAATTAACTCAGAGATGAACTTCTCCATGTACATGTAGTGAACTTTTTATACGAAGAACAGAAGTGTACTACCATACTAGCCTACATCATAGAAGTTCGGAAGCAGTGACCAAGAATTTTAGACAAGTGCGTTCGCATCGCCATCATCGGCAGTGAGCTTCAGCGGACCTGGGAAGTTCATATCTAGGAAGCAGGAGTGAGAGAGGACGATGCATTATTCATACCTGCGGTGGCCTTGCAGCGATGGTGATAGAAAAGGACTTGGCGGAGAAAGACAACCAGGGATGCTATGATCTAGCAACAGTTCAACTATGAACTAGCAGTAGTTCTTAACCAAAATACTGCAGCTTAGCTCTAAAGTATGGGCAGTTTGGAACTTAAGAAACACTAGTTTTGCACTCCTGAAGCAATCCTACATGAGATTTCATATAGCATGAGCTTCCTACATGAAGCAATCCTGGGCAAATCCTTGTAGTGCTTTTTGCGCATTGCTTTTTCACACCGCAAATACAGAGAGCACTGAACTGGATTTCCAGAAGAGAACAAAGTGAACTTCAGAGAAGAAGAGATTACCCTAAAAACTAAAGTTCAGAGTGATAGGGGTTCGATGCAAAAGACACCCGTTCGGTGCTCAACTGCAGTCCATTGGTGAAGTGAACTACCCTTTTTCTTTATGCATGTACTCCACCGTGCCCTCGTCTTGTTGCCGTCTTCTACTGCCGGCACCACCATGACGCTCATCCCTGAGATGCAGAGAACAAAGTTTAGAGAAGTGAGAAAAGTTCAAATCAACATAATGCGCATTTTAACAACACAAGGTCTATTAAATATTTATTTCAATGAAATGAACTCCTGAAAATATGAAAATGAATCAGTCGATAGAGAGAAATGAACTTCTATCAAATATTTCTCTCAGCAACTCTTAACAACAAATATATGTATTTCATCTCTTAACGGACCTGCCATGTTAAGAATGTGTATAACAAAGCGACCTGTCATGCTAACGACTCTGAACGGACGAAGGTAAACATGAACTCCTCAACAAAAAGGAGATGAACTTGCACAGCAAACAAATTGGACTTGCACAGTCTACTTTTTGTAAATTAGGAGTGTCAACAGAGATATTCCTCTGGAAATTATTCTAGAAAATATAGTTCTTCATTTTAGGCATAAAAGCAAGTTTTTATGAAGTGGCCTTCAGCTTTTCAGCAAGCGAACCACTATAGCTTGACAAGTGTACTTTCCTTTTCACAGTAAATTGTACTCCTTTTGAAAGTGAGGTCAAATTGTTTCTACCTAAAATCCGTTTACTCAAAAAAGATGAACTTACTAGTAATATGAAACTGAACTTTCAGATAGACAAATGTTCACATAAATTGTGTACAAAATCCCAACATCAAACTGAACCACAGTGGAACAAATACAAAACACACCGAGATGATTGTTAACTATCACGTGGAAGTCAAGGAGGGGAGAAGTTAGACCATATAAAATATTAAAGTTCCAGCCCCAAACTCAACAAACTCGCTAAAATATAAAAGTGAACTCGCCAGGTTAATAAAGTGAACTTCTTAATTTATCTTATTGGCCACACATCAACAACGCATACATGACTATAATATGTTCCCAGATTTCTCTAATTATTCATTTGAACGCATCAACAAGTGTACTTCTCCCAGTGCATAATATAAAGGACTAATCAATCCCACAGCCTCCAATATTAGAAATAAACTTCACGAATAATCCATCTAACATGAATAGTCTGAACTTAAATACCAGCGAGGTGTCAACTTATAGGGTAACCAATTCAGTAGCAGCGGATGAAAGAAATAAACCAACAGCATACACACTTATAGGGTACCATCAAGGATGCGAAAAAGGCAGAGCAAAAGACCAGTACTGCATGGATACTAGTTTACCTGCCTCACAAAGGCTTCGATTGAGAAGATTGGCAATGGCGAGTGAACTGTTTGTGCTGCACGACATGAACTTCTACTGCCGCATGTCTCTTCACACTTTAACGAACTACTGTAGCTTAACTAGTTAACTTTCTATTTTCACTTTCTTACAGTAAATTAAACTTATATTGCGGGTCAAATCAAAGTGGGTGTACACTGCATTGTTCTCACATTCAGTATCCATCATCGTTTCATACCATTATATACATCTGTATATGCACTTGGTTTTACTAGCAGACTTGTTTATACATACAGGGATTAAAGGGGTGTATGAAGAACCGGCATGCAAATTCTTCGGAGACAAACTAAGAAAGAAAATGGAAATGGAAAACATGAACTGTATGACCATGGGCTGCCATGAATGGTACTTATAAATTTGCAATTCTGAACTTTTTGCCCTGGCAATGATGAACTTTTAGGCACATATGGGGTGAACTTCCCGACCAAAGAAAAATTCGTGACAAAAATAAAAGGAGAATTCCCTAAGTTGGACAAGCAGACTTGCATTTTAAATAAAAGCGAACTTCACAGTCTTGTGCTTATGTGTTTTAACTGAAATCAATCTATGACGTGATTTTTTCCTAAATAAAAATGAGTAAACTTCACGTGTGAACTAGGTGAAATTGTTTTTTATGTGCTGCAATCGTCCAACATTTTCTCAAATACAAAGCTAGCAACAATCTTTATGAATAAAATCACAAAAGGCAGCAGTTAAGCTAGCAATAATCTTTATGAATAAAATCACAAAAGGCGAACTTCTATCCGAGGAAGATGTGAACTTGCGAACAAAATTAAAAAGACGAAATCCCTGATAAAAAGAGGCAAACTTTAGGTATATGAAGTGAACTCCTTGATTTAAAAATACTTCAGTTCACAAATCGTGGTTAAAGTGAACTTATTGTAGTTCACTTATTGAACTTCTGTTTCCAACATTTTAAAAGTGAACTTCATGACACGGAATAGTGAACTGCTAGTTTAACTCTCAACAGAAAAGGTTAACTTCTCGCAAAATTTTGCTACCAAAAAAGTTAACATCCTCCTCAGATGATTCGAAATTCAAGATTAAAAAAGTGAACCTCTCTCGAACGAGTGAACAGCCTAAAATGAACATGTACTGCAGGTGGACATTTTCATATACTGCAAATGCATATATTTCATATAAGTGGTAAGCCATACCTTCTGTTTCGTTTCTTTTTCAATTCATCAATCCAAATGGAGCTCCAAGTGTTGTCATCACTCCCTGGAATAAATCAAATGAGTAGGTTCAACAAGCAGCAACATATGTTATGCAAGTAAGGCAAGTACCAGACTACGAAGCATTACAAAATTGACAATTGATAGAGAGAACTGTCACATGAGAGAGGAGCTAACTTCTTACCAGTAGCAGAAGAATGGAACCTCGGCTGCACACGAATCCAGTACGAAAGAAGTGCCTTTTTAGTGTGATGAACAGACCGACAATGAAAATTGAACTTCTCATCTAGACAATGACGATTTCTACCCTATTTTGGTATTCGAAAATGCAAATCATCCAAGAATTTATCTGCGCACCAACCAGACCACAAAGCATTCCTGAACTTCACAGCGATAAACTGAAGAAGATATTCACAAATTCAACGAATAATGAACTGCTAATATTAACAGAAGTGAACTTTTTGTCGCTTACTAAGTTAAGCACCAAAAGAACTCTAGCGAACTTGCAAGAGAATACATTTTTCTACCAAGAAAATAGTGAACTTATCACTAGTACAAACTGAACTTTGATAACAGTAAATTTGGAAACTTCATATATTGAATGACAGGCAATAAAGTGAATCACGGAACTTGGATTTGGTCCACTAGCCAAAATCATCTACGACTACGAGCATCACCGCCCGGAGTTCAGAGCAGCAGCGAGGCAAGGGCATGGTTGTGAGGTCATTGCCGCGGCCATGTACCAGGAGCAATGGTTGCATCTCTGTGCCTATATCTGAACTTCACATTTTCTAATTTGTGAACTTCAAAATTCAGCTAACGTTATTCCCAATGGAAATTTCTATTTATATTTCCTGAGGTTGGATGATTACATCTCCAAATTCAATGAGTCAACTTCTCGAATTCAAAGAGTGAACTTCTGAAAGTATTGTTTTGGTGTTGTAATCATCCAAACTTTCTGCAAACAAAGCACACACAATTTGTGAAAAAAACCTCACACACACATATCCAGTAGCAGCAAATCAGTAGCTGAGGCGAGAGACGATGAAGTCCCAGTGGCGGCGCTGGCGGTGGCTTCCAAGGGCAGTGAGCAGGGCCACAGCTGAGGGCACATTTTTCCGGTGAGCAGGGTAGCGCGCCACGGGGATCAAGGCGGGAGGGGAGGGAGAGGCGACGACCGCGATTTACCAGGTCAGCGAGGTGAGCGCCGGTGGACTCACGACGCGGCGCATGTGGGCTCTAGGGGCGGCGCACGCGGTCGACCACCGATGCGCGGCGCGCCGGGAATCTCGAGGCAGGAATGGGAAGGGCAGCGCTGTGCGGGGGGGGGGGAGGTACCGGTGGAGGTGGGCGATTTCCCGGCGGCGCGCGGTGGAGACGGGAGCCCTTCCGGTGGCGCGCGGTGGAGGCGGGAGCCCTCCCGGCGGCGCGCGGTGTAGGCGGGGGCCCTCCCGGCGGCGCGCGGTGTAGGCGGGGGCCCTCCCAGCGGCGCGCGTTGTAGGCGGGGGGCCTCCCGGCGGAGCCCTTCTGGCGGCGCGTGGTGGAGGCGGGAGTCCTCCCGGCGCGCGCGTGGTGGAGGATGGAGGCCGGGCCGCGACGTTGCAGAGGAAGGTCGGGCATCGCGCCGTCGATGGGATGTCCGGCCGCGGCGGCGCTGGGTGGGTGGCCGGCCGGAGCAAGAAGCCGGAGGCGGGGAAGGCAAGCCATGGGGGCGGCGCGTGGTGGTGGTCTGGAGATAAGGCAGGGAGTTTTTTTTTTTCTGATAGAAAAAAGGCAGGGAGTTCACGGGAGTGCGGCTAGGTGGGTTTCGGGCTGGATCGGTGGGTTGGTTTGATCGGAATAAGGAACTAAGCGGGATTTGGGGTGGGTGTTCGAGAATAGCTATTCTAGAACCCCTCTTAAGGGGGGTTCGAGAATAGTTGGGCTCTATATATATATATATATATATATATATATATATGAAATGGAAGACAATACGTTATTATTTCAGGCATTTCACTTCACAATTTCTAGCAGAAGAATAAACTAGCACAACATAGCAAGCTGATAGCACATGTACATAAAAATGGGAGCACACAAATGGGGAAACTAAACAGTCTATCACAAGTTCACAACACGTTACAGTAGAGCAGCTTACATATAGCAGTTTATAATTCAAAACAAATAATAGAACATTAATTCTTACAACAAATAGCAAGTCTCAATCTCATGGTCTCACACTCACAACTCACAATTTGACAAATAACATCTTAGAGGTGACAAGCACAATAGAACATTTATAACATAGAGTTGTTGCACTTGTTAGCGGACTTTGCTTGACTTTCCCAAGACCGGGGATGCAGCATCATCAGCCTTGCGCTTTCCCAAGGCAAGGGCAAGTTAACGTGCATTCAGCTTATCCTCAAGAACATACTCAGGTTCGGATGCCATCTACAAACAGACAGAAGTCAAGTACATCTGAGTAAACAAGTGCACAACTAACCAGTAGAATTAAACAGAAATATTAGTCCAAATAGACACTAGCAGTAGCAGTATATTTTACAGCAATCGAAATACATCAGTTTAACTGTCTAATTGTAGCAGTATATTTTACAACAGTATAATACTAGCTAATAAAGAAATAGAACATGCATAATATGGAGATATGGAGATCAATCCATAGATGACAACGGGAGGATCTAATATCTTCTGTACCATTTGCAGCTAGAAACCAAGCCATAGAAATTGAACATGGATCAGAGATCTCCATCTACTAGACACTAGCACAGTAGCACAATAACACTAGAAGATGAGTATTGAGTAGTCTCACGGAGCAGATTAAAGAACATTGGATGCAGGGAAAGGATTTTTCTTACCGTGTCACTTGCTGGCCGGATGCCTGTGGTGGAGTGCTACCGGCTGACGCGGGGTTGGAGACCTGGAGATGCGGTGGGGAAGGAGTGCGGCTGGAGGCCTGGAGTGCTAGCCGGTCGGCCGGAGCGCCGGACGGCGGCGGCGCTCGCTGTTGCAGGAGGATGGGACGGCGGCTCAACCCTAGGGCAGGTCTCTCTCCTGTGTGTTGTCCAGGGTCGGGAGAGAAAAGAAGTGGAGTGGCCGAATGAGGAACGAAGCGAGAGAGAAAAGAGGCCAGGAGTGGAGCTAGAAAAATCTAGATGGGCTGCTGGGCTGAAATGGTCGGTCGTTTCGGTCGCTTCGGTCGTTCGCTGGACACAACCGAACAGTATTGAATTATTTCGGTCAGTTGCTTGGCAAGACCGATCGTATGACCGAACACCGAAATTTCTTGTATTTCGGTTTCGGTCCCGGTTATTTCGGCTTTGGTCTTCGGTTTCGGTTTTTTGTGCGTGTTCATAGGAAGAAAGCGTTTAAACCCACCCAAGCCCTTATTGACGCAATAAGGGATGCTCAAGAGGGGAAGATCAAGTTCAATAGAGAGAATGACACGCTGACAAAAGCCCTCGGGAATCTTGAACACCCAGGACGTGTACGAGGCAAAGGCGCCATTCCATGGTCCGTCGGGTTTTTCCCAGGATGATGACCTGTACGGTTACAGAAGCCGTAAGAGAAAGACGGATCGGGATGCAGATTTTATGGGAAAGTTGGCATCGGAACTCCATGAGAAAGATCGGCTGGTGCTAATGCACCCTTGCTGGCAAAGATCGGAACTAGCAAAAGAAAGATCGGCTGCTGCAGGGCCGCATGAAGATCTCGGTAGCCAGCAGCGGAGAAGCAGTGTGGCTTCCACGGAAGCCCCGTCTGGTGCTAATGCACCCTTGCTGGCCCCGCCTGGTGCTAATGCACCCTTGCTGGCCCCTCCTGGTGCTAATGCACCGACGATCGAGATTCGTGCACCGGAGCCTCACTACCCCGTGGATGATATAAAGGAGATGAAAGAATGTGATCTGCATTTTCCTGTGGGGGGCATATGTTCCATGAAGGTAGCTAGCGGCAGTGCTTTACCCTGTACACCTGGAGCACTCCACCACAATAACCCCATTGAAGATGGCTATGCTCGTGTCACGGTGGAAGAAATAGTCCAAGGGTTTGAGGAGCTGGAGATTGACATTGCTACACCCGAAGGGGAGAGAAGACTTGGAGATGTCAAGCGCCAGTTCATTCTATGGAAAAAGAAGTACATAGTGTTTCCAGGCGAGGCGCCAAGGCTAACGAGTCCACCCCCCTCCGGTGGTTGTGGTGGTGGTGGTTCACCTACACCTCCTTCACGTCAGCCGACGCCGCCCCCCAATCCACAACCTCCGGCGGGTAATCAGCCGCCGCCCCCCAGTCCTCGTCCGGCGGGTTCGCCGCCCCCCAATCCACCTCCGGCGAAGAAGCGGAAGCAGGCGGACAGCAAGGCAACCTCCTCCTGGACTATTAACCCAGACCCTTATGTACCTAAGACCACAAAGGTACCGGAGCCATCACTGAAGCCTCTCCTCCCAAGGCCTTGGGAACAAAGTGAAGAGCAAACCAACTTGGCCACGGCTGCTCAGCATGAGAAATGGAAGGCGGATATGAAGGCGAAAAGAGAGCCTGAGCCCAAGCCAGTATTTTCTGAGGAGGAAAAGAAGTGGGCTAAGTCATTTTTGAGCACACCGTCCCAAGCCAAGAAGAATATGCCTGACGACTATGGACGTAAACTTCGTAGGCAAGCACTCATATTGAAGGAGAAGAAAGACTTGGCGGAGAAGGAGAAGAAATCCTTGGAGGAGGAGAAAAATGAAAGTAAAAAAAAGCGGGAAACAAGTTGCCCAGCTCAGGGAACAAAATAAACAATCGATCCCCTCGCTCATAGTGAAAGCCGCCGGTCCGGATGCTGAACTAATGGACCCCACTATCATAGCAGTTGCGGCAGCACAGGGAATGACTGTAACGGGTGCCAGAAAAAAAGCGGCCGCGCTCGGTATGACTCTTCGTGCAGTGTTAGGCCTTGAGGAGGCGCCAATGAGTGAGGTAGCAATTACATATGTGCCGAATGGGCCTCTCGTCGAGCTCGCGCAGAAGAGGATCTACCAGACACAAATGCAAAATCTGATACGTTGATACAAGGGTTACATAAAAAATAACGCCGGCAAAGAATATATTTATGCGGAAGTTAGACATGAGCATCACTTCAAACATTACTATGTAACAGTTCATCTGAGTGAATTGTTCCAGCTGTTCAATCTGCGCGAGCTCGACAAATCTATCATCAGTTGCTACGTTTTGTAAGTGATTTATTTCTACCCCATCTCATTCGTTGCCTGCACTATATTATATATATATATTGTCCTAACTATATTGTTGTGTACGCTATTATGCACAATGAAGATTATGGAATGCAGAATAAGGAACATCCATGATGTTGGGTTCATTGACCCACAAATCGTTAATGGATATGTGTTAGAAATACACCCCACCGACATGGAGCAAGACCTGTTTGATTTTCTTAGAAAGCAGCAGCTCAAAAGTGAAATTTTATTTCCTTACCATTTTGGGTGAGTGTTTCTGTCTTGAGCACATTCTCTTTTGTTTAATCCATGCATGGTATGTCTAATCGATGAGTTATGCATGACTGTGCATGTATCGTGTCCGCAGGTTCCACTAAATTCTGCTCATAATTGAATTTCACACCTCCAGAGTTCTCGTCATGGACTCTCTGAATATGAATTCAAAGCTTTGCATCAACATGAGAAATATGATGCAAAAGTAATTATTTTCAATCATTTGCGCTCTATATCGATCGGCCTCTTTCGTTTATTTCCTAATATCAAGTAACTAATAACTCCTTTGTTCATTTAATTTTCTTTGCCCTGTATGGTTTGGAGACGGTTCACAGATGAAACTGTCGGTGAATTCAAAAAAGAGCTAGAATTTAGAAGGCTACTGTCTGGGGATGTTCAGCCACCGGGGACCAATCTATGTGCATACTATGTTTGTGAGTTCATCCGGAGATACACCTCTGAGCGGAAGCCGTCGGATAACAACGTCAAGAGGAATAACTTCCGGAAGACGCTTAGTCCAGAAGCTCGCTTTCGACCAATTCAAGAGGAACTAGCAAGATTTTTGATGAGGGAAGTCCTCCATCCTAAAGGAGAACACTATTACGAGGACGTAGAACTTCTTATGCCGTAAATTATGTATGGAAACTTGTTCGAAATTGTATATGGTCATCCGAGATTGAATATATATTGTATATTCCTCTTGAATTCTTCTTGGTTCTAATTTCAAACTTGTTTGAAATTGTACATTCATATGCATGTATATAGTAGCGTAGAATATGTGAAACTCCTTCAAAATTAAAATAAAACACAAAATAAAATATAAAAGAAATAAAACAATACAAATTAAAAAGAAACCAGATTTAGGGGGGGCTAAAACCCTAAACCTGCGGCGGCCTTTAGTCGCGGTTGGCCAGGAGAAACGCGACTAAAGGTCCTCCGCCCTGACGATCGCCTGGCGCCCACGTGGACGTGCCTTTAGTCGCGGTTCGTAAGCAACCGCGTCTAAAGGGGGGGCCTTTAGTCGCGCTTAATTGGTCCCGTTTGCGCAACCGCGACTAATGGCAGTTGCGAACCGGGACTAAAGCCCCTTTTTCTACCAGTGGTTTGTGCAAGGAGGGGGAACACATATGAGGAAAAATAAGTGAAATAATGAAGAAAAACAGGTCTCACTCTGATATGGTCATATATGTCAGTGTAAAGTAAAACAAAATGTAAAATATCGGCAGCAACCGAAGCTGATGGCACTTTTTTCTGACTCTTAATAATTAGGCTGGCCCCTAGAGCATCTTCAGTCGCGTCCCTCAAAGCGGCCCCCAAAGCTTTTTGGGGCCCAGTCGCGCGCCCCAAAGGCCCATTTCGTCTGGTGCGGCCCAGTAAAGTGTCCGGCGCCCCGAGGCCATCCCCGCTCCACATGGGACGCTTCAGGCGCGCCAGACAGAGCGAAATGCGAGGTGGGAATGGGCGGGCCCGACGCGTCATTGACACACATAACGAAGTGCTGCAGCTTTGACTTAATGGTAACGAGGGGTAGGCGATATGCGTAAAAAGACAAAAAATGGTGCTAAAAGTAAGGCTTTTTGTGAGACATGTTTTGTCTTTTTTACCTCGACCATAAAAAGTATCTATTTGTTGCAAAATTGTACGAATAAACATAGATTTTCATTTGTACTTGCGAGTTTTTTTATTAGAATATTTTCACAACTAGAAATATTTTTTTTTGGTGGAGAGAGCATATGCACCCGAGAGCCAAATTAAATTTCCGTTTATAAATAGGTTACCCCGCATTCTGAGGATTGTGGGAAAAAAGAATTAACACCCATGCAAAATCTGACGGTGCAAATGTGTGGGCTACATAAGATTAAATATTATTAAGGTATTAGTTTTATATATAGATATTGGATTGTCTAGCGGCCCAAATGCGCGAGCCACCCCACTAGTTATACTATTAAATTATTGGAGTAAGTCAGGAAGTTCGGTTACACGTTGGCATCAGATATTCACCATCTACAGGGTGTTATATATATATAGCTGACGTTGTTGGGGGGGGGGGGATGGTATCTTCTGAAGAGCGAATGGGACGTGAATCTGTGATACTTCATATCATATAGGAGTATGTGGTACATTATTATTTGTAAGAGATAGATAAACATCATGAACCTTGGAGCGTCTCTCTCCCCGTCCACAGTACGAGAGAGGAGACTTTTGGAACCTCGAGCTCGCACCACCTCCTCGCCGTCGATCCGGTCGATTTCTCGCCCTCCGGCGGCCGCTCCGGCGGCGGGAGGACGGGGAATCGCCGGATCTGTGTATAGGTGTTATGTAGGTGTGAGTTTGGTGTCAGCCGGCGGCGCGGAGGAGGAGATGGCGTCGCCGGCGGTGCTTTTGCAGGTGGAGGACTTCCTCTTCGGCGGCGGCGTTCGGTGCAGCTCCGCGGCTGATCTTCCGCCGCGTCCATGCTGGCTGCTCTGCGGAGCGGCCGTGTGTGGCTTCCCCTTCGCCGGATGCTGCGGGATGGCGGATCTGGCGTCGACGGTTGTGCAGGAGGTTGGGGAGGTTCGGTTCGACGACGACGGCGTCCGCTGGTGTAGGTCCTCTGTGGCCGGCGCTCGGCGACTTCCCGTCCGCTCGGGGGAGCTCTCGATCCAAGGCGTCAAGGAGAGCAGGAGCGGCGGCGCGCCACCGACGGCGCCATGGACGACGACGTGGTCGGGTTGCAGGGAGGCTTGGACTGTATTTTTTGTTTCTGCTAGGGTCCTCTCTGTAATTTGCTGAATTTCCTTTCAGCCCTTGTACTCGCAAAAAAAAAAAAGATAAACATCATGAATATTACATCAATAAAGCAAGCACTTTTACACATGACCTCTACTTATCCCTCCGGGATGTAAACTTCATTGTCGAACTCCATTTCCCTGTTCATTTTGATCTTCTTTTTTCGATAAAGGAAATATATCAGTATCAAAAGATATCATTTTGATCTTCTTAAAAACATTTTCATCTTCAATTCTGATTTTTTCGACAATTTTTGGTCGTTTTCCATGGATCAAAATTTCAAAATCATTGGAGTAGACATAAATATGAGGATCCTCTATCATGGGAAGTGCAGAGTCTTCTATTTCTAGGGTCTTCAATTTTTCCAAGCCTATCACCATTGTCCTCAGTTTGTGAAACCCACGAGCTTTGAAGGTAAGCTTATTCCCTCTGTACGAGCCTGTATACAAGGCAATATCAATTAGGAAAGGCAACATTGCCAGCTCGTCAATAAAATCCTGTGAGATCTCTGTGTTTTCTAGAGACAGCTGAGTGAGATTGGGCAGTGACTTGCAAATGCCGTTTATTTCAGATGTCATATCAAGCCTTCCTTTTATTTCCATAATCTCTAGGCGTGGCAATGATTGAGTAAACACAATTGACGGAACAACGTCACCCTTTAGGTTAAGCAACTTGAGATGAATGAGTTTGTTGAGAGCTGCTAGCAAATTGTCTTTGTTGAGCGCCGACAGTTTCCAAATGAACAAACAACTAAGATATAACATTTCTGCAAGGGTATTTTCATCCCATCCAATCTTTTCATCTGGTGTTACGCTCTCAAGTGTTTGTATGTACTTCAGCCTGCCAACCCTCCTAGGAAGGATGATTCCATCACCAAATACATGCCGGAGAGTCAAAATCTGCCAGAATGATTCAGGGAGCTCCGTGACATTTGTGCCTCTGACATCTAGTGTTTGAAGATTTATGAGCCTTCCAATTGATGGTGGGATCTCCCTCAAGGAACATGATTTAATACCGAGGTACTGCAAATGCAAAACATTGCCAATTTCATTTGGTAACTTAAGACCAACCTCAAGGCCCTGTATGTTGATGACACGGAGGAAATGGGATCCTTGCAACAGTTGTCGTATGTACGAATTGTTGCGTCTCTTGGATTTGGCTCCATGACTTGATAGACTTGAACATATCAGACTCTTTCCAGCTGTGATAAATTCTTCCTCTCCAGTGTCTTCATCTTTCTCAAAGCAAGCTAGTACGGACCAGAGCTTTGGCATGTGGTTGTCAAGAGCAGCATATTTGCTAATGTTGTTCTGTAAAGAGAGGCGGCGAGCAGATGCCAAAGGGAGGAAATCGTCACCACCATGGACTTCAACAAAATTTGTATCCTGCGCTTGAAAGCACAGAAATGCATGGATATGCTCATGGATGGTGACAAACTCATTATCGCAGATGAGATAGTCCATCAGAGTAAGACTAACCAAATGCCTAGCGACCAACTCCTTTAAGTATTGCTGCCCCACTTTCTCCATTGGCTTCCCCTCTTTGGATCGTAGGAACCCCTCTGCCACCCAAATGCACACCAAGTTGCTTGTTTTGATTGGCATGTTGGGTGGAAATGCGGCAAAGTAGAGGAAGCATGATTTTATGACATGTGGTAGATCATCAAAGCATAAGGAGAGTATGTTATCCAATCTCCTTGATTGCCTGGACTTGAGCTGGTCTAGGACAGCGTTCCATTCGCTAGGGAACTCCTTGGTCCGAAGGAGGCCTGCGAGGAGGACAACCGCCAGTGGTAGTCCTTCAGTGATGTCCAAAATAACTTGTCGGTGGTGTGCTTGAATGAAACTGCGCAGATGATCGTTGTACCTTTGGCCATTCTCTTGAACACAAACTCGTTGACAGAACAATTCCATTGTGGCATCTTCATCAAAGCAATCCACTTCAATAGAGATATGTTCAAAGGTAGCTGGAGGAGCTTCTGGTTTATTTTTTGTGATTTGCACCACTCTGCTATAGGAATCAGTGGGGAGTGCCATCAGAAAGGTTTTCCATTCAATACTACTTACCTCGGCATCTACCACCAACAAGTACCTCTGATTATCGTCCTTCATTAATAAGGTCTTCAGTCTATTCTTGATTTCATCGGCAGGGTACGTCAAAAACTCTTCTGATATCTGCTGAATTACTAGGTTCATGATGTTTGAAGCCCTAAAATCTGGTGGAAAGCTTGCCCAAGCCTGAGAACCAAAATGATTTTTTGTGGAATGCCTTTCGTAGACATCCCTAACAAGAGATGTCTTGCCAACACCACTTCTCCCAAACAAAGATATCACAACCGGACCATAAGAGGCCGAAGATTTAAAAAGTGCATCATGTAGCACCATTTGCTTGTCCCCGCGTTTCACCAGTGAGAACTGGCGGGAATCCCCCCTGCTATGCAATTATACAAGTCATTTATGTTCATTGATGTGCTATACTAGGCAATGTAAAATCTTTATATTATGTTTATCACATACTCTCTGGTATGCCCTTCATATTGTGTCAAACACACATGGGTGTAACTAGATGCTCCCATGTGTGTTTGACACAATTGAGAGGGTATGGAAGATGCACTAAGTATAAAAAAGGATGTTCCGTTCAGACAAATCATATCAGAAATGAAGAACAGTAAACAATATATAATTGAGCCCCCCATTGACAATTGCAGAAGTCTAGTTTGCTTAAAGAAAGAATAGGAGGAGGAGAGAGAATGAATAATGGGGTCTCATTTGGTCTCTACTTCAGCTAAAACTCTCTTTGCTGCAATATGACAATATTGATCGCTGTGGGGCATTGAGACATTCTACAAATGCAATAGTAATCTTTTAAAATAAGAGTATCTACTTAAAAAATATAATCTATCATGGAAATAAAAATGCCTACATTCTTTAAGTACTGAAAATGTGAGTCACCCTACATTATGATCTTGTGTGTAGAAACTATCATGCCTGGAGGTGCATCTTATAGCATGATTATTTCAACTGTAATACTACACCTGGGTAGTTACCCCAACGTATGTTTCAAGCAGTAGATGTACTATTTATCGTACCAAAGAGTATGTAGTTATTGTATAAAGTATATAAGACTATTTTGTTAGTATATATAGTACTATTTAGGTAGTATGCACATTTTTTTCACATACTCGTAGTTTACGTATAAATATTTAGCTATTAGTATATATATAGTGTTTAAACTATGGATCCACTTGAAATTTTGTGATGTAATTTGTTGTGAAGTATCTTAGATATATTATATGAACATAATCAGACCGATAAAGTATTATATATACTTTTGTATGGAAGTATATGTGATGTGGGTGTAACTACACCCAGATCCCTCGGTCGCTCCTGGAGACTCTGTCAAAGAAGAGTAGATCATCGCCCTATGCTCTGGCGATGAGTATGAAGGTTGCTAGTTTTGAGCGATGCAAGCCAGGGGAAGCAGAGTGCAATTGCTCTAACTTTATACTTCTTTGTTCTTTTTAGCCTATTCTTAGCGCTCTTAGGTTGGTAATTAAGTCTTGTTATCAGTTTATCCTTACACGCCCCTTCCTCTGTTATGCGTTCCGTACAACAACTTTCATGTTCAAGGTGTTATGTTTATGTTTGCCAGTGGTTTACATGCATGACCCACCGCCATACGGGAATCTGTTCATAAGTTGTCTTTCCTACCATACGGATCTACGGACCATGTCGCTGGCATTGGTGGGAGGTAAGACTAGTCACAATGCATAGTATCATATAAAAGTATCATGTGTATGATACTACTATATGTTATTATGTCTACAATGCATGGTATCATATGCTAGTATCATAATCTTCTTATATTAATTGATTTGTAGAATCTCAATGCAAATATATGTACAAGATTTGTTTAGCATTAAATTTTCTAGTACTACGTGCTATGATACAGTATCTACCTATGATACTACTATCATCTCTCTCATCTTTAATTGCACTGCCACATCAGCTTTTTGCATGCATGTGATGCATGATACTAGTATGATACTCCCATTGTGGGTAGTCTAAGCATGCACAGAGTCACACGTGCTTCTCATGCGCTTCCTCATGCAAACAACGGCTACTTGCTATGTTTTGAAATAAGAGTGAAGTGGTGGCCAATGTGATGCCTTCATAATTAAGGACTCAATTTTCTCTCAATTTAGCCAATATGACACAAGATGTTGGCTATATACAAACTCCAGAGTCGACTGGAATCTATACAATGTTTGGGGTTCCTTATCTTTTAATATTCATCAGAATAATCAATTCTCAGTAAGGAAAAAAATAACGCGCTATAACAAAATAGCGTGGATCTAAAAATATGCTATTAGCATGTTATAGCGTGCTATTAACACGAATAGCGCGCTATAGCGCAGAAATGGCGTAGCGTCGGCTCTCCAGATATGCTATAGCGTGCTATTAACGTTGGAATAGCGCGCTATTTTTTTCCATGATTCTCAGTCAACCTTGGAGCCTCAGTGTCCTTCTAAAGATCCAGATATCGTGGGGTATGGATTCAGCCAATAATTTCCTTCTAAAGAAAGTTTACAGAGGACCATAAATTGTGTTGTTTCTAATACGACATGGAGACCATTCAACATTTAACTTTCTACTATCATCCTTGCTCTAGCACGGCGAAATGGGGCTTGAGCCATAGTGCAACTCGTTATAACGACGATCCTGTGCCGACGGCAAAATATCAGGGCCGTTGGCACAGGACTCGTTCCAGCCAGGCCAGTCGTCGGCACATGAAGGTTTGTGCCGACGGCAACCGTCGGCACAGTTTCGGCCATCGGCACAGCCTCTCCGTCCTGACGGCGAGCTAACAGCGTCAGGCCTGTGCCGACATATTTCAGCCCTGTGCCGACGGCAACTATTTTCCATTTTACCACATTAATCTTCAAAAAATCATAACTAAATCATTATAATTCAGAAAAATACAAATAATATATCAAAATTTTCAGAAAAATAAGTTCTATCTTGAAAAAATATCAAACTTGGAATATTTAAAATATCTCAAAGAACCTTCTCAAAAATGAGCTAGCATATCCGATGTTTTATGGCTTTCACACATAACAACCAATGTTATGGATAGAATCGCGACATAGTTTGTGATAATGTGCTCATATTGTGTACACATGTGCATCTTGAGATGTCTTACGATGTTGCGGGAGGAAGTTTTCCATTTCATCACACGAAAAACCATTTTCCTTTTTTGAGGTGTCGAAAACGGGGTGTTTTGTGAAGCAACCACCAAATTAAAGTTTCACATTGGTACCAACACATTTTTCAAAAATACTAGACCACATAAGATGGACAATTTATTAACCGATGTATCTGAAACCTTTTCGTCCACCCCTCATGAAAAAGACAAATTCCTGCCGTATCGGTAGGAGGCCGACCAGATTTAAACTACAGGTACATGATATAATGCTCAAGATTTTTTATAAAAAAATTTACATTCAAAACATGCTATTTCATCAGAGATCCAGTGCAAGTTTGGCGAGCGTCAGCCCTGGGCAAAGGATCTTCGTGCCCACTGTTTTTTGAATATAGTTTGAAACAGACATAAAAAATTCGAAAACGATCCAAACAATGTGAAACTTTCGCGTGGTGTCATATTATGTGTCATAGTTACAAGGAAAAATATTGAAGTTGGAAAATTGTGAACATCACAAAAAATCTTACACAAAATGAGCTATCATGTTCGAGGTTTCATGACATTTAGGTCAAACGACCAATGTTATGGATAGAATCACGCCATAGTTTGTGATAATGTTCCCATACTATGCGTACACGTGCATATTGGGATGTCTTACGATATTGCAGGAGGAAGTTTTCCATTTCATCGCATGAAAAAACCATTTTCCATTTTTGAGGTGCCGAAAACCGGGTGTTTTATGAAGCAACCACCAAATTAAAGATTCACATAAGTAGCAACACATTTTTCAAAAATACTAGACCAACTAAGATGGAAAATTTCTCAACCGGTGTTCATGAAAAAGATAAATTCCTGCCGAATCGGTAGGACGTCGACCAGATTTGAACTACAGGTACATGATGTATTGCTCAAGATTTTTTGTAAAAATTATTTTTAGATTCACAACATGCTATTTCATCAGAGATCCAGTGCAATTTTAGCGAGCCTCAGCCCCGAGCAAAGGATCTTCATGCCCGCCGTTTTGAATATAGTTTAAAACGGGCATAAAAAATTTAAAAATGATCCAAACAATGTGAAACCTTCGCGTGCTGTCATATTATATGTCATATTTTCAAGCAAAAATATTAAAGTTGGAAAATTGCGAACATCACAAAAAATCCTTCACAAAATGAGCTATCATGTTCGAGGTTTCATGACATTTAGGTCAAACGACCAATGTTATGGATAGAATCGCGGCATAGTTTGTGATAATGTGCCTATATTATGCACACATGTGTATCTTGAGATGTCTTACGATGTGCAGGAGGAAACTTTCCTTTTCATCGCGCGAAAAAGCCATTTTCCTTTTTTGAAGTGCCTAAAACGCGATGTTTTGTGAAGCAACCACCAAATTAAAGTTTCACATTGGTACCAACACATTTTTAAAAAATACTAGACCACCTAAGATGGAAAATTTCTCAACCGGTGTATCTGGAACTTTTCCATCCATACCTCATGAAAAAGACAAATTCCTGCCGAATCGGTAGGAGACCGGCCAGATTTGAACTACTGGTACATGATCTAATGCTCATGAATTTTTGGAAAATTATTTTAAGATTCAAAATATGATATAGATGTCATATTTGGAATCCTCTTATTTTTATAATAGATTTAGACATATTATTTGTCAAATTTTGATTTCCAGATTTAAAGATATCAATTATTCCATATTAAATAAAAAATCATTTTATTGTTCATTTGAATTCAATATTAATATACTTATTCTTGTAGTTTATTTAGGTAATTGTTTGAATTCAAAAATAATGATAACATCAAGTAATAAGGGTTAATAGTATTGATATGCTATTATTGTCAACAAGATGTCATTTCTTTCATTGAATCTAGTCTAAATGGAACCAAGAAGTTAAGCGTGCTAGGGGTGGAGTAGTGTGAGGATGGGTGACTGAGCGGGAAGTTTGACCATGAGTGAAATTTGACCTAATATTAAGTGTAGTTAGAGTTAAAATGGTGCATGTGAGAGATTAAAAAAATTGGGATAAAAAAATTTGAATTTATTTTTAAAAAAAATTCGAGCCAGTATTACCAAACGGCGTTATTTCTATGCCGACGCTCAGCCTGTGCCGACGGCAACTTTGCCTGTGCCGGGTTTGGGTTGTATAGCTTCGCGAGGATAACACTTTGCTATTTTTTGAGCACAGCTTATTGATGTAATAAACAAGGGTTATGCAGTAGCGAAAAGAGCACTTTTCTCTCCAATCACTAAAAAATTGTCACGGTCAGGTGTGTCATCTTGTTCAAAACAAAACGAAACACTCGGGACATAGTGGGGTGAAACATAGATCTTTTCCTATCGAACTATTTATTTTCACATAAATATTCATATATGAACTTATGAAACGGAAATTCAATTTGGCTCTCAGGTGCATATTCTCCCTCTACTAAAAAACATATTTTGATGTGTCGAAATTTTTTTGACAAATAATTCTACATGAACATCTTTATAATATATGTGAGTTCGTCAAATTTCACAAAAAACCAATATTTTTTTGGTGTATGTAAAAAAAGAAAATTTATCTTCTGAAAAGCATTATTTTTAGCATTGAAATTTGTCTTTTTAAACACGTCATATGACAAGTCGATTTTTTCTGAAACGACCTTGTGAGCGCGTAGTACGTGAAAATGTATGTGCAAATTTTTTGTTTCAAATTTTCTAAATTTTAAAATATGTGTAAGATATATTTCAAATAGAGGGAGCTTATGCTCCCATGTTCGAAAACACCACTCCCTTTATCAAACCACTTCCAAAGATACATACCAAAATAGCATATGATGCCGCTATAGAGACAAACATTGTAAATTATTAATAGGCTTCTGGAAATTTCACTAAGTTAACTAACCCAATTTAAGTTGTGTGTGAACCTATTAAAATCTTTTGACCTGGTTAACTTAACCCAAACTAAGTTTGATTTAAAAAGGCGAACCTGATATCATTTAAATTATAACTTAACCCCAAATTGTCTTAAATTTGAACAAGGGGGGATTCAAGAAAAGTGTAATTTTATTGGAGCAGTTCTTATTTCCAAGAAGTCGAGCTTTCAAATGTTTTGCTAGATAGCTCCCTATGCATGCACTTACACCTACATTGCACTAGCCTCACCTTGGATGGAACACAACCTAATATTAGAAAGCGACCTGATCAACGGGTGCCTATTAGCTCCAAGAGATATGTAACCTCCCATAAAGTATTTAATTTATGCAGTGTCCTTTCATACTGATTATGAAAATATTTCACAACTATACTCAAAGATTTTAAAAAGACTATCTATCAGCCCATCTTGGATATAACAAATTTTGTAGATAAGGGAAGCTTATGCTGAACTAAGACAATTAACTATACATCCATGCTGAGAGCACTGTTAGCATATGAGATATAGTCCACATTGACCACTGATGTTTTAATTATCTACGAACTTCATAAGAAGAAATTGGATGGTGTGTGTTTCAAGATAGACTTTGAGAAGGTATTTGATAAAGTAAAGTGGCCCTTCTTACAACAAGCACTGCAGAGTGGTGTGAAATGGTTATGCAATTTTTTCAAGAGGGAAGTGTTGGAATATACGTTAATGAGGACATTGGCCCTTATGTTAAGATTAAAAGAGGTGATGCAGAGGATCCGTTGTCTCTAACGATTTTGAACATTGTGGCAGATATGTTGGCAATCCTTATTGCGAGAAAAATGAGGATGTTCAAGTTCGAATAAAGGGATGGGTCTCATATATGTAGTATGATGATAGAACATTTTTTATTAAAAATGAAATTTATTGTGTGTAATTTTTTTTTTAAAAAAGTGGTCTTTCTTAAAATAAATTACCACGAGAGTTTGATTTTCTGATTTGGAAAGGCTAAAGAGGTAGAACGACATTACAAGATTTTTTTGGTTGTGAATCTAGTTCTTTACCATTTAGATGCTTGGGTACCGATTCATTTTAGAACATGTAGAAACTCCGATTGGTATATAGTATAAATATGATTTCAATAGAAACTAGGCTGCTAGAAGGGCAAGTTCGTATCACAAGAAGATCGACTTGTTCTTATGAACTCTGTTCTTACAAGTTTTTCTCCATGTTTATGTTATTCATTCTAGAAATATCCAAACAGGTACGGAAGCATATCCAGTTTTTCATATCACGGTTTCTCGCAAAGTGATGAGAACAAATGCAAATATCTATTAAAGAAATGGAAAATTAGATATAGACAATAGTATCAAGGAGCGCTAGGGATAGAGGTTCTTGGTATTAGGAATTAAGAACACCTAGTTGGAGAGGTATCGGAGGTCGGTCTAGATGATACCGCTCTAGGCTCTTGTATTGAATTACAAGCGGCTGAGCGTAAATTCAGACTTTCCTCCATTAATCGTAATGCATGGCCTAATAAGAAGGCTAAGGTGACTAAATGTCCAATTGTTTCCAAATGAATGACATGTTTGAGAATAGCAAAGGTCTGAAAGACTTGGCTAAACACTTACACATCACTGAAAGCATTAGGGAACATGTTTTAGATTTTGTTGCTATCTCCGAGACGGGCAAACAGAATTATTCAACAAGTTTTCTAAATCGCCTGTCAGGCGAGGAAGACTTTGCTTGGGTATCCTGCCCGCCTCGGGGGCGTTCTGGTGGCTTATTAGTTTGTATCCGAACTACGACTATGGAAATTTTGGATAATTCCGGAGGTGACTTTCAAATTAAGCTTCACATCCGGAATAAATCCGATAATTTCATATTGAGTTTTCTGTCTGTCTATGGAGCTAACCAGGATGTTCATAAGCCTGCTTTTCTCCGGGAGTTGGTTAATCTAGGGAAGGACAATCCGCACCCTAGCATCATAGGCGGGGATTTTAATATGCATAGATACCCTCATGAGAAGAGTAGGGGCAGATTTGACACCCACTGGCCTTTCTTATTCAACGTTGTCATTGACAGTCTGGATTTGAGAGAGGTTTCAATGGGCGGGAGACAATTCACTTGGGCGAATAGTATCCCCGAGCCTACTTACGAGAAGTTGGATCGCATAATGATGGACTCAGACTGGGAATTTAAATTCCCTCTAGTATCTGTACGGGTTCTTCCTCGGATTGAAGCTTTGTCAGATCACGCCCCAATTCTGTTATCTACTGGAACGCCATTGCCACCACTTAGACGTCCGTTCAAATTTGAACTTGGATGGCTTAATCGGGATGGCTTTTCGGATATGGTTAAATTTATTTAGGACAAACTCGTTGCTGGGAACACCCCAATCCAAAGGTGGAATAATAAATTACGCTCCATGCGTAGATACCTTGGAGGGTGGGCTAGGCAAATGTCGGGGCATCTCAAAAAGAGAATCTTACTCTATGATCAGATAGTGATGCATTAGAGGCTCTTGTTGTGGTACGTCCACTGACAACGCATGAGATTGAACTTAAAAGTCAGTACAAAGCTAAGTTGGTCGGCTTACTTCGTGAGGAGGAACTCAAATGGTACCAGAGATCTAAATCCCAGTTCTTGTTAGAAGGAGATTCGAATACGAGATACTTTCATAGTGTTGCCAATGGCCGACATAGAAAGAAACTCATTCACTCTCTGGTTCAAGATGAGGGACTGATCGAAGGTTGGGAGTAATTAAAGTCCTATATTACTTCTTACTATAAAGGCCTTTTTGGTGCCCCGGAGGATTCAGATGTATCCATGGATGAATCCAGGATTGATGATATCCCCCAAATTGTCTCTTGAAGAAAATGCCATTCTTACTTCCCCTTACTCCGAGAAGGATAAAAGAAAAGCGGTCTTTCAAATGGAACACAACAAGACGCCAGGGCCGGATGGTTCCTCGGCTGAGTTCTACCAGACCTTTTGGGACATTATCAAGCATGATCTATTGGATCTGTTTGCCGAATTACATAAGGCCAACTAGATCAGTTATGCATCAATTTTGGTGAAATTATTCTTCTACCAAAGGTTACTGACGCGGAACGGATCCAGCAATACAGACTAGTATGCCTTCTAAATGTTTGTTTCAAAAGTTTCACAAAATTTGCTACCATTCGACTTAATTCAGTGGCAGGGAAAGTGGTGCGTCCTTCTCAGACTGCTTTTATGCAAGGTAGAAACATCCTAGATGGGGTGGTCACCTTACATGAGACAATTCATGAGATGCACCGTAAAAAGTTGAATGGGGTAATACTCAAGATCGACTTTGAAAAAACCTATGATAAAGTCAAGTGGTCTTTTCTTCAACAAACCCTAAGGATGAGAGGTTTTTCTGACGAATGGCGTGCTCTTATTAATAAATTTGTTTTTAGTGGTAGTGTTGCCATTAAGGTCAATGATGACATTGGTAAATACTTCCAGACCAGAAAAGGGTTGAGACAAGGTGATCCCCTATCTCCAATGTTATTTAACATTGTGGCAGATATGCTTACAATTATAATAGAGCGCGCTAAGGTCGATGGTCAAATTGAAGGTGTAGTCCCCCACTTAGTTGATGGTAGCTTATCCATTCTTCAGTATGCTGATGACACAATTCTTTTTATGGATCATGACTTAGAAAAGGCACGAAACCTGAAATTAATTTTTTGAGCATTCGAGCAGTTGTCCGGTCTTAAGATTAATTTTCATAAGAGTGAATTGTTTTGTTTCGGTGAAGACGTCGATGAAACCAACTCATACCTTGAATTATTTGGCTGTGGGATTGGGTTTTTTCCAATTAGCTATCTGGGTATTCCAATACACTATCGGAGACTCACTTTGGCTGAATGGAAAACTGTTGAAGAAAGACTTCAAAAACGTCTTACTAGTTGGAAAGGAAAATTACTATCCCTTGGTGGAAGATTAGTTCTTAGTAATTCGTTACTCACAAATATGGTACTGTATATGATTTATTTCTTCCAGTTACCGAAAGGAGTCTTGCATAGATTGGACTATTTGCGATCAAGATTCTTTTGGCAAGGGGATAGTGAGAAGAAAAAATACTGGTTAACTAAATGGAGTGTTGTATGCCGTATGAAAGGTTAAGGTGGATTTGGTGTCCATGATCTTGAAGTTAAGAATAGGGCTTTGCTTGGTAAATAGCTAGCCAGGTTGTTAACGGAGGATGGGGTATGGCAACAACTTTTGCAAAAAAAATATGTTGGCTCAAAGGCGATCTCTCAGGTTCTTTGGAAACCGGGAGATTCGCATTTTTTGGCTAACATCATGGCAACTAAGAAGCACCTTTTCTAATTTAGTTCTTTCTCCATTAAAAACGGGGCGGAGATACGGTTCTAGGAGGATCGCTGGTTGGGAATAACCACTTTTCGTGAACAGTATCCGGTCTTGTACAGCATTGTTCGTCATCACTAGTGGAAAAAGGGGCTATAGGCCCGGTTCATTTGGGCCTTTAGTCCCGGTTTCCAAACCGGGACCAATTAGGCGGGACTAAAGGTCCCCCCTTTAGTCCCGGTTGTAAAACAAACCGGGACTAAAGGTCCCGCCACGTGGGCTGCTGGCGCACGTCGAGGAAAAATCCTTTAGTCCCGGTTTATAACACGAACCGGGACTAAAGGTTATTTCGTTATTTTTTTATCTATTTGGTTCCCAATTATTTTTCGCTCCTCTTTTTTTTCCTATTTTTTCAGAATTTCTAGTATTTCAGTTATTTAACTAGTTTAGTTTCTAACTCCACTTAATCTCTAACTACGCTTAATCTCTAGTCAAATTACTTACCCGTGGTCCAACTTCCCGCTTGGTCACCCATCCTCCCACTACTCCAGCACTAGCACGCTTAACTTCCAAGTTCCTTTCCCATCCCGCTTCCAAGTGCTTCGCGCGCATGTTGTGATACTAGTATCATATCAATCCTATTAACATGTTGGTCGATGTCACACTTATTTATTATTCGAATTCCAAATAATTATTTTAATAAACAAAACTAATAACGTTATAACATGTTGTGGTAATGGTATTATAATTATAATTTTTAAATTTGTATTATAATTGTTTTTTAATTTATTATTTTTTAATATTCTTTTGCCAAACTTGAAAATTTGAAAATCTAAAAAATTGGCTAACTTTATGGTTAAGTAATAGTAATCTTTATGCATGATGTAATTATTATTTTAAAAAATTTAAAAAAAATAAAATTCTGAATTTCTGGCAAAAACTAAAATCTTCCTGCTTTCATATTTTCATTTGGAATTTTGAGAATCTAAAAATTGGCTAACCGGGTAATCCCTGGTGAATTCGGATGTAACTTTTTCCCAGGATTTTTTTGATATATTATACGTTTTTTTTCGACGTCGTATGCAAAAGTTATTGCGGTTTTACCATTTTTCAAAACATTTTTGCAAAAAAGTGAAAATTCAAATTTGTTAATTTTCCCTAATAGTAGGTTGCATAACATACAAGAATTCAAAGGCGGTCCACGGGGGGGGGGTGGAGGTGCATGGGGAGGCAAAAAACCCTTTAGTCCCGGTTCGTAATACGAACCGGGACTAAAGGGTAGATACGAACCGGGACTAAAGACTTTTGCCCCATAAACCATCCTTTAGTCCCGGATTGTATTACCAACCGGGACTAAAGGGTCAAAATGAACCGGGACTAAAGGTTTTTCATGATGAACCGGGACCAATACCCCCATTGGTCCCGGTTTAGTTCAAAACGGGGACTAAAGGTTGGGACGAAAGGCCTCTTTTCCACTAGTGCATAAAGGGGATACTTTGCAGAAGGTGATGGAATCTTCTCCCCCCTCTATGACATTCAGGCGTGATCTTATCGGTCCCTGGCTAGCTTCTTGGAATGAACTGCTTCAGCGGTTAGGTTCAATACAAATGGTTCAGGGGACGGATGAATTCCGTTGGAGTCTCACCAAAAATAGCATATTTTCGGTTAGCTCCATCTACAATGCATTATGCCTATCTGGACAACCGGTTTTAAATAGTAAATTCATCTAGAAGATGAAGATACCTCTCAAAACAAAGGTCTTTGCATGGTATCTTCGTCGAGGTGTGATTCTTACTAAAGATAACCTTGTAAAGCGCAACTGGCAAGGCTGTACGAAATGTGTGTTCTGTCATGAGGAAGAGACAATAAAACATCTTTTCTTCAATTGTCGAGTTGCTAGATCTATATGGTCAATCATTCAGATAGGTTCTACCTTATACTCTCCACGTAGCATTGCAAACATTTTTGGCAATTGGCTAAATGGGGTGGATTCTAGGTACAAAATGATTATCAGAGTGGGAGCGATTGCGGTTGCATGGTCACTTTGACTATGTAGGAACGACAAGGTTTTTAATGACAAAATTTCTTCTCTGATGCAGATCATCTACCGGTGTACAGCTTTGCTCCGTTCATGGTCGTCACTTCAGCGTTTGGAGGATCCCGACCTCTTTATGGAGGTATCTACACGATTGAAGAACACGGCCACGGAGTTTATTTCCCAACATGAGTCGCTGCATAGTCGGAGGATTGAATCCAACGGAGCGTCATAGTAGTTGGGTTTTTTATCATTTATTGTTTCTCATGTCGATTGATCCTACACTTCTGAACGGCTGTGTGCATCCTGGTTATGCAGAGGCTGGGTGTAATGATTAAAACTTTTTGAGTAATAAAGCGCCCCTTATCGAAAAAAAGTGTTTACTCAAAAAATTGTTTTTTTTCAATTACTTAATGATGAGGTTGTGTGTGTGGCATAAGCACAAGTATTTAATACCACCTCCATTTCATAGAATAAGGCGTATTTTTATTTAAAAAAGTTCAGTTAAGTATAGTTTGACAAAACTTTTAGAAAAAACGATCAAGAACCACGATATTATGTAGATATCATATGCAAATATATTTCATGATGAATCTAATGGTGTTGAGTTTGAATTGTACATATTAATAAATTTTCCTAAAAACTCGATCAAACTTTACGCAGTTTTATTTTTTTGAAAAAATATAAACCTTATTCATTGAAATGGAGGTAGTAAATCTTTGTGCCAGGTTTAGGAAAGGTCTACTAATTATCTTTTTTGGAAGGGCCTAATGAGGGTTACAAATGATTTTTTTTCCATGGTTTCATTTAAATTGTATATGGTATGAATACTCGGCTTTGAAGATACTTTGTTGGGTGATGAACCTCTAACTAATCTACTACCTCCATTTCGATAAATAGGGCACTCACGTATTTCAAATCGAAATTTGATCAAAAAATAAGCAAAAAAATCTTGATTATATTGTAGGTAGTTAGTACCGTTGAATTCGTATTAAAAACACTTTCTAAGGATACTAACTTTACAACAACAATCTTTATATATTTGGAGTAATTCTAAGTTAAAAAAATGGAAAAGAAAGACGTCTTATTCATCATAATAGAGGGAGTATATCCATCGTTGTATAATATAGTGCAATGGTAGGATATTTTCATTAATCAAGTTTTCTCACAAACTTCTCTGAATATCGGTTTCAGAAGGGCACTCCACGGTGGCAAGTGGACTGCCTTGTTGCATTTATAACATGTATTGATGATGGTCCAACTAATGGATGTGCTAGATGGGTTTATTTGGAGGCTCACTAACTCAAGACTTTTCACGGTAAAGTCTATGTATGGAGAATTAATGAATGGCCATACAAAATTTCATGTGGTTCCTACGATAGATGTCTTTGTCTTACAAAGGATAACTAGCTAAAATAAAATTAAACGGGAATAAAAAATATTGTTGTTGTGAATAAGATTTGACTGCTGAGCATATCTATACCTAATAATAAAGGAGCTAAGGTTTGGAGGTGGCAATTTGGCTCATAGGAGCAAATGCTCTCATTATATAAAATAATTTAAAAACTATTTTAAAAATGTTAAAAAATACTGATATAATTTTTTTGGTGTACATCGTGACATTCTATGTTAGTGCACAAATTTTCGTGGAGAAACAACATTTTATATGACGTGTACAAAAAAGACAAAAAAATATCCTGTACGTAGTCATGTTATAGCATCAAAACTTGTCTTTTTTACAGGAGCCACAATTGTTTTTAGTTTTTGATGAAAACTTGTGTACCAACATAAAATGTCTACATGTACATGTAAAAACTTAGGTTAAAATTTTTTGACACTTTGAAATGTGGATTCACATAATGAGAGCATATGCTCCTATGAGCCAAAGTGGATTTCCCCTAAGGTTTCTATCAAAATTTTGGTCTAACTTTTTGTTGGACCGTTTTGTCCTCCCACCAAATCACATAATACATGAAATTGCCTCCATACCGGTTCATTTAGTTTTACCGTTTGGTTCCTCTTTTTTTTTTCTGACACTATGCATCGAACTCTCTCCATCCTCCGCGCTCCCAAATCGTCTCCTCCTCCTCGAAATAGGCTTTCGCCCCGCTATATTAATATAGCAACCACGATACAACAAGCATGCTGGGGCCGCAGGACAACCAAGCCCAAAGGAACCAACAGAGAAAAAAGAAAAAGGAAAAGAATGCCAACACCGGGAGATCGACAAGAACGAGGACAACCCGCCACCGCTGCGCCTCCCGGAAAAGACCTACCACACTCCTAGCACTCCGAACTACCGTGTACCAAACAACACATTCAACAAGGAGGACGACGATGATGTCACTGCTGTCCGGACTAATCCTAGGGTTTCCCCCGATCCACGGAGGGGATTGGGCGAGGGGGTACACCCGCCGCCCACCAGGAAGGCAAGGCGGCGCCCTCGGGCGTCACCGCGACGGCGTCGGCAAAGCCAACAAGGATTTCTCCCAACCCCAACACCACCACCCCGTTCATCCGAAGTGCTCCGCCCAACCAACCGCCCACAAGCACGCGCCACCACGATCTTGACGTCATCCTCGCTGTCTCCCCGGTGGTCCTCAACACAAGGCCTAGGATGGGGTGATCGAAGATGGCAGGGCCGGGGGAAGCATCACCATAGCCTAGCGGGAGGGAACTACCTCCACCGCAATCGCGGGAGCCGACCGGACATGGCAGCACGGGACAACCAGGCCCGCCTAGCCCGGTACGCCCACGACGCAAGCTGCTGCTAGCCGGCCATGGCGCCGCCGCCACCCTGCCACCACCGCCCCGGCACCACCAGAACCCAGGAGCACCGCCGCCGGTCAAGGTGAGCTACGGCCCACCCAGCCCAGATGGGGCCCTAACTGGCCCAGATCCGGGCGGAGCAGGAACCGCCGCCGCAACTACGACCACCCCAGTGCGCGGAAACCACGCCGCTGCGCCAGACCGCCGCCGCCTGAGTCCACCGCCGCCGTCCCGATGCCCCCTCGCCTCCGTCAAGCCGTGGGTAAAGTCCGGCCCGCCACCGCCGGCACCGCACGAGCAAGGCCCGGCGGCGCACGCCGACGGCGGCAGCAGGGGAGAGGAGGGGAGGGGAGCTAGGCGTGGGTCACGGAGGTGCGCGCCCGGCCGCCGCAGGGGGCGGCGCGGGTTGCGAGAGAGGAAATGAAAGGAAAGAAACCTAGCAACACTTCCTGTGGGCTATGGTTCTAGGTTGTGTCTCCCAAATCGCCATGCTCACGCAATGCAACGCCTCTGAGGGGATGGAGGGAGATGGTCCATGGCGTGCCAGGCAGCCCACGGACCTAGCGAGTTCATCGGCCTTGGGCGGCTCCCGGCAGCCAACCGTGGTGGCCATATCGAGTTGCTGGATCAGTAAACGGATATTTTGTTTCAATAGTCCCACCTCGCTCGAACATATTGAGTTCCACCAGTTTATATGCCTAAATTTATTGGGTTAGAACGAGCCAACTTGGAAGAGCAAGCAACAGCAAATATGTGGGTGAATTAAAGAAAGAAAAGAATTGCAGGCTTGTGAAATGAAGTTGAATCCCTACATGAAAGGAATTGCACGCCCGTGATATACGTGAGCTAGATTAAAGGGGGAATTGGACCAGAAGAATTTGGGGAAAGAAGGGCTCAAGGTGGAAGACGATGGATGGAGGGGCGAGCTCAGAAGAATTTGGGGAAAGGAGATCGAGGTGGAATGGAGGGATGAATCAAAAGAGCTATATAAAATCCGTTTGACTTCTTCTCTAGAGTGTTGTAGATATCTCATGGCATAAGGTTTATCTTTTCGTGGCCACGATGAATCATCCACTTCTTTGAACAAAGGCAACTTTCTAGAGATGATTGATATGTTGAAAGATGGCAACGAGAAAATAAGAGATGCTTTTGATCGCGGTGGAAGGAACTGTCAAATGACTTACGGTGAGATACAAAAGGATCTTGCAAGGTGTTGTGCGGAAGAAGTCACCGAAGTGATTATGGGAGACCTTGGTGATAAACAATTCTCCGTTCTTATTGATGAGTCACGTGATATATCCGTGAAAGAACAAATGGCGGTAATGTTGAGGTTAGAAATTATCTTTTGTTTCATTTATTAATTTTCTATTATCTCCGCAAATGCCTTAATATAATAGTTATCTTTTATTTCTTGTAGGTACGTGAGCAATGAAGGGAAAGTTGTGGAACGCTTTCTTTGTCTATATCACATCAAAGATACTACATCAGAGGCACTAAAGTTAGCTCTTATTATGATTCTTGATCATTACAAACTTCCAATTTCAAGGCTTAGAGGGCAAGGATATGATGGAGCTTCAAACATGAGAGGTGAATTTAATGGCTTGCAAAGAAAAATTCTAGATGAGAACCCATATGCCTTCTATGTGCATTGTTTTGCTCATCGTCTGCAGCTTGTAGTGGTCGCTGTTGCTACTTCTTCTTGCTCATATATTCATGATTTTTTTGAGTATGTATCACTGATTGTAAACACAACAAGTTCATCATGCAAGAAGATGGAATTATTGATGGAAGAAGCCCACAAAGCCATTTCGGATAAGCTTGAGAGGGGTGAAATATCTACAGGAAGAGGTTTGAATCAGCAAACTAGTCTTGCTAGACCTGGAGATACTAGATGGGGTTCACATCATAAAACCTTGCTTCGTTTGGACGGAATGTGGGAACATGTGATAAAAGTACTAAGCACGGTCGACGGAAATGGGCGTAATCCGAATAGTGCTGCGGGTTGCATCAAGAAGATGGAGCGCTTTAAATTTGCTCTCGTTTTGAAGCTTATGTTGAAGTTGTTGGGTATTACAAATGAGCTTTCACATCTCTTGCAAAAAAAAGATACAAATATTATTCATGCCATGGAGTTAGTTAATGATGTCAAGTTTCGGTTGGCCACCATTAGAGATAGTGGTTGGGATAGTCTTTTTGAAGAGGTCCAACAATTTTGTACTTCCAAAGGTATTCCGGTGCCAAATATGGATGAGGAAATACCGGTTCGAGGTCGCTCAAGGCTAGAGGGAAGGACCATCACCAATCTTCATTATTATCGGGCTGAAATCTTCTATGTGGTTATCGACAAAATATGTGTTGAGATGGATCATCGCTTTGGTGACACAAATAAGGAGGTACTTTCTTGTTTCTCATGTCTTGATCCCAAGGATTCTTTCTCCAAGTTCAATGTAGAGAAGCTTTGTCGTCTTGCTGAAATTTACAGTGAAGATTTCTCTAATAATGATCGTACAATATTGAGGGATCAACTTGAGACGTACGTTCTTCATTTGCGAAATCATGCTGCCTTTTCGACTTGCAATGATTTTGAAAGTTTGGCTGCAAAAATGGTAGAAACGGAGAAACACTTGGTATTTCCATTGGTTTACAAGCTCATTGAGTTAGCTTTGTTATTGCCGGTGTCAACAGCATCTGTTGAGAGAGCTTTCTCGGCAATGAAAATTATCAAGTCTAAGTTGCCCAATAAGATAAATGATGATTGGTTTAATCACTTGATGATATGCTACACTGAGCGGGAGATATTTAAATCACTTGATGATGTAGTAATTATTCGACGGTTTCAAGCCTTCAAGAATCGTAAAGGGATTTTGCCGAGGCGTCATTAGTACTTGAAAGGCAGGGACTCTTGAAAGGTATGTACCATACATTCTAGTGTGAGAAATTATTTCCAAGACTATGAACTACTATTTCTTACTTTCATTTTTAACATTGCAGGTTTCATTGTGGGCGTCTAAATTAGTGAGCATTTGGATATCTAGAATTTTGTTTGTCTAGTGAACAATTATTTTAGCTTTTGTGTTTCCAAACAACTATGACATATGGTTCTCAATTTAGTACTTATATTTTAATTATATATATCGAAATATGTGGTTGCGATTCTCGTTTTTTTTTGCTTAGCTTATGGTTCGCCCAGGCTTCAATTTTTTCCTGGCTCCGCCACTGGAGGGAGGGAGGAAGGAGGCCGGAGCACAGCACGACAAGGGGCCGCCGTCGTGCGCTGTGAGAGAGCGACAGGGGAAGACGAGGACCTCAACCTCAGCCGAGGAGAAAAAAGAGAGATACGACCAAGGAGAGGGAGCGGTGGCGGCTGGTCACGGAGATGCTCGGCTCGCACAGGGTTGGGAGTGGCTGGCTAGAGCCTAGAGATGTGTCTTGCGTGCGTGGGTGTATTGGAATGGGCCATGGGGTTAGTTGGGCTGCCTTGGGTTTTGCCCCTTTTTTATCATTTTTGTTTTACAAAAACAAATAAGAGCTTCTCAAAAATATAGAGGAACACAAAAATAATGTTCTAGGAAAAAAAACCGTTCCAAAAAAAATTGAAATTTGCTACATCTACTTTTTGCTTAGGTATGTTCAATAAAAGTTCACGAATTGTGCTCTACTAATCATGTGATACATGCATCACAACTGCATAGGCTTACGAGTGGAATTCTTGTTCATGCCTGAGTAGCTGCCTCGGCGCCGCTTGCGACTCACCCGCTCGACCTTGGATGTGCCTCACTCAGATATCGCAAATAAGTTCCTCGCTTTGCTTCCAGATCTTTTAATTAGGTCACAAGCCCTAGGTGGCTCTCGGCAACAGTGACATGGCGACGACGGCTGCCTCCCTCTAGCGGTCTCCCGACACCGCATCCGGCTCGAGCTCGCAGGCATCCAAGTTGAAGAAAATGGCAAGATTTTCTTCCCATTAATCGAGATCCCTATGTGCGCTTCAATTTGACGATAAATAAGAGGTCAAATAAGTGACATTACCACACTACACCAACTGCTTGTTGGCTCAATGGCATGATCTTATTTTTCTCGGGCGTAAAGTTGCGTGTAAAGGTAATTTATTCGTAATCTGCTAGGTGTGATCCGGCATAAAGTTATAGGTAAAAAATAGTTCTCGATAATACGTCGGCGAAGGACTAGGCATCACTGGTGTGCATACGCCATGCATCCACATCCTTCAATTATTTATTCTTCTTGGCTTCCTCTACTTTTGAACTATTGGAAGACGAAGGTATGCCGGCTTGTCACATTGTGTGAAGTGGCATGGCGATGGTGAGTGCTGACATACTGGCACGAGCCTACATGCATGGGTGGCCGCGCTAAAGGAGCATGCAGAGGAGGTAGTGGAACGCACATGTGATTGCTCAGCGTCAAGGGCAGGGCTGGCCATAGGGGGGGAGGGGCGGCCGCCCCGGCCCCCGAACCCAATGGGGCCCCAAGTCCCAGCTAGGCAGCTACACACGTTTAATGTTGCGACGGCGGCGCCATTAGAGCTGGTCAAAGGAGGATTTCTCTGTACTTGTACAACAGAACAGAGACGAAGCGTATGCACGAAGGTTGTAGTGAAAGATCTTGGGCCCCTTTTCGTCGTTAGATGGGCCTTATTCATTTGGCTAGCTTTTGACATTTTACCCTTTAGACACGTTCAAAGGTTAATCGCTAGGGCCCATGGCTAGACAGCATCTTCATGCCCAATAAAAAACTGATTCATATTCCTTTTCTATCGTTCATTTCACTAATAGTTGGCAAAGCTGAAATTTATAATACGTTATGTAAAATTAATTTGGTATAAATAATAGTAAAATTGTTTATTGGTATAATTTCATAGGTAAATATATAAATTATTATTGGTATAATTTCTTGATCTTAATTGTTGAATTCAATGGGTATGGCATGTCGCAAAAACCAGCAAACTTTAGTGTCCCCTTGACGAAAAAATATGAAAATATGAGAACTAGCTAAAAAAAACAATTTAGACTCCTGAAAAGTAACGAAAACATATTTTCAAATATTTGTGATGGTTGTTGCATTCTCGTAAAAGAATGTTCGGTAAAATCAAGCCACCGCAACGCGCGGGCATGTTTCCTAGTTTTGCTCTCATGTCCTTTTGCACGCTGAGTGTGGCATGTGGTTCATATTGCTTATGCTATTCCTCCACAAATCAATATTATGAATATGTTTGAAAACTGGTTGTATAGAATTTATAAGAAAACTAAGGCTATAATTCAAATGGTAGTTTTAGATTCATGTTTGTCAATATTTAGTTGTAGCAATAATATTGCGTTTAACAATATTGGCATTGTTCACGTATTATAGGTTACCGGAAGGTTGCTTATTGGATTCAGCTATGGTCTTCATTTCTACCATCGGATGTATTATGGTTAGTGGATGCCACTTGGTGACGGTTGGTCGGAATATTTAATTTAAAGCCATGCTGGGTTGGTTAACTATTAGTATACTTCAAGATGTTTAGCTTCTTTTTCTTGAAAAAAAAATCTGTGTTTGATGTGTGTTTTCAACCTTACGTGATTTGTGATATGTAATAACTGACAAAATCTGCAATCAAAAGGCTCTGCGCATCGATTGACTACACTCCCAATGTATTACTTATATTTGTTCAGTTTCAACATCGGCACCTTTTGACAAAGGAACAATAAAATCATAAGCCCTATTTGTCTCATTTGGTTATCTCTCGGCCTCCATGTTGCATCTTAAATTTAAAAAACATGAACCTAGTGTCCAATCAACTTTTCTTGGGACAGTATGCTAGCTAAAGTCTGGTCCATATGTTCTCTTCAATTATATCATTTTTTCAAAAGCATCTAGTTCAATATATATATAACATGAATTCAGCTATATTTTAAGATTCAAGCTAGCAAAGTTCAAAGAGTAACACTTAGGTTAACACTTACAAGTGTGTGGTGGATAGAAACATAGTGGTAGAAGCACTAGTCCATCGGATGGTTGTCCCGTGCTTTGGTGCACCCTCAACCTTGTACACGTCCTTATTCTTTATGATCTCCTCAAGCCGTTTGTTGATAGATGCAATCTTGCGAGACAATCGGAGACGCAACCGTACTTGTGTAGTTAAACCAGCGAAGAACCGGACTGTTGTTTGAATCCAGTTTGGATACCTGGAAAGAGGTTGGAAGTAGAGGAATGATATGTTTTAGTTCTGTACCACGTGCTTGCTCGTACTTGCATAAAATATGCTTGATTTTTGATATTACGTAAAGTAGGTCATACTTCTGTTTCCTCCTTTATGCAGTGGGTTATCCAAAAAAGACGATATCAATTTACAGATTAGCAAACAGATATGTGTGTGCTCAGTAATAGTTGATATGACCGAGTTCCATATATAGGAAGGTGCTCCTCTAGGGTGACTATGGCGGCAAGCCCTAGCTGTTTCTTTCTGCCACCTCCTCCCCTTCTCCTCACCTCCTTGCCGCCTCTCGAGGCGCCTTTTGGTCGAAGATGTGTGGGTTCCCATGGATGGGGCATCAGTTATCTTCACGGATGCTGCTGCTCAGCCCAACGCAGCGGGTCGTAGCTCTCTATCATGACTGATCACCTTCTCCACCACTTACGGCCAGGTGAAGTCGAGGAGGTTGCGGTTCTGGCCTCACAAAAGTGGATAGAGAGAAGGAACTATATTTGATCTCGCGGAGGTTGGTGATGATCCGGTTGATGTTCCGTCATGAAATTGGTCGAGTGGTGCAATGAGCATGCACGGAGATTGCGGAGGATGGTAGCGGGTGTGGCCTAAGTAGGTTGAGCGCATAGCATGAGTTTGGCAGTGAGGGTATGCTTGATCCGATCGGTGTAGTGGTGGTGAAGGAAGCCGAGACATACGATGCGAGAGACGGTTATTCGTGATGGCTGCAACAGTGGCCGGATTTAATTTCTAGTACAAGTGATCACCATCGACCATCCATGGGATTGAAGGAGGTTTAACAGCGAGCGGAAGCGGGAGGCAAGTGACACAACCTGCATCTTCCAAGATCGGGCTAGCAAGAATTTGCCAGCGGTACTACGGCACAGTGAAATCAACTCACAAGTATGTGCACACTCTCGTGTAAACACATGATCCCTAATCAGGCAATGTCGATGCATGTGTGTCTTTTCCTTGATGAATGTGGTGGCTTGAAGTACGTCTTTAATTTGTGCATAAATATGCCGAGATTGAACTATGGTTAGACTCGTCATCCTCAGAACATGTGCGCTGAACCCATATTGAAGACTTTGCCTAGGAGTTCTGTACTTATATTTGTTCAGAATATTATCATTGTGTTTTTGATAGAACTGTGGAGATATCACGAGGAAGATATCCTCAGTTTTTTTCTTTATTGACTTGTTCGGCATCCGTATAAATTTTCTTGGCATTATGGAATATAATTAATAATATTTGATGCGTGCATGTACTGATTCAAAGCATAGGGATTATCCTCCTTTAAAAGAGGATTAATTAAGACCATGGAAATATGGGGTAGTAGCATAATTTACATATGTTTGGTTGGATATGGCGTATAAATTTAGTTTAAAGTCAAAATGTTATAAGTGTGAACAGATATATAGAATAAAATATGCATATCCAAAATATTAAATAAATATATATTTATTCGGTATCTAAATATTTATATTTTTTACATATAACATTGGAAAACTTGGAGCACATTTACTTTTGATTAAATTTATACCGCTTATTCATTAGAACGGGTGGAGTAATATGTTATTATATCCATGCACTTCCATTTGTTATACTTTGATGAAAGAACCAATATGTGATATATATGTCCTTATGAATGTGGACGGGCCCATGATAGTTTTATTATCACAGTTGACTGGAATGAAGCTGGCCTTAATACTAACACACGTAAGATGCTGTACAAAATGCCAACAGTGGGATGCCTGTCCCAACATTTATACCCCATAACCCCATGCTAAATAAGTTAATGACTTTCTAGCATGTACGCTAGATAGTGTGCACTGTTTCATTATGTTTCATTACATGTAATTCGGACATAGATTTCTAAAATATGATGAAATTTTCTGAAACTTGGCATCACCTATTTTACGCAGTGAATCAACAGCGAAGTAGCGGCCACGCTAGATTTGCTGTGTTCCATCCTCAATCATCATCATTATCTAACCATTGTGCTGCCCCTCTCTCCGTATCATAGTTTTAAATATCCGGCTATAGGATATAGCCGCGACCTGTGAAAAAGGCTATAGCCAGGCTATAGTGGGCTATAGCCATCTTTTAGCACGTGGACGCATTTAGCCGCACCTTACTCGAAAGGTTATAGCGGGGCTATAGCTGGCTATTTAAAACTATGCTCTGTATTCATGCATCCATCCAAGCCTCCCTAACTACATGGATTTTCATCACAATTTTATATGGATTCATTAGGTGCGATTTCATTGTTTCATTTTAGTATGCATCAACCTCCTTTTTTGTATATGAGTGGAACTTCTTATTTTTATACTTAGCAAGTTTCTTTTTTCCATGCTTTTTTTACGACTTAGCCTAAGCTCTACCAACATTATAAGAGACACCTGGTACAAAAGGAAAATACAATCCAGTTCTTGGGGAATTTTTCATTTTCTCCACCGTCGCGTATGTCGATGGCACACCGACACTTCCGCCTCTAGGGTTGCACGTCAGTACCGGAACAGCCGAGACAAGAAAGTAGTATCGGAACAGCCGAGACAAGAAAGTAGTATCCACAAGCGCAGCCAAGAAGTCATCGATCTCTGCCCAGAAATGTTGGCAACGTCGACCCCAAAGGATCCATGGCCCGGTGAACAAGACGACACTTGATTGATCACATATAACACACCAACCTCCACATGTTTTCCAGCGATGCCAAGAAGAACCACCAGAACAACAACGGGGAGGGAATGAGTGGTTCCTAGCCGACGATGACGACATGGCCACGCCACCGACAACCGGACACCAAAACCAAACCTGAAATAAACCTGGCCTAAACTTACGGACTAGGTCTCTAACAGCGCAAACTATGGATCACCCTGCTGATTGGCGCTCCCGCATCGGCTAAGCAGCGGAGACGGCGGGAAGCGACGCTCCACCTTCGGAAAAGAGGGTTGAAGGAAGATGCCTAGAAAGGTGGTGGCTACGTCTTGGAGGAGTCGTTGCACGTAGGCTGGTCATAGTGGAGATTAACATAGAGTAGTAATATATGCCATGTCACTAGTCTAAGTTACTACCTCCATAGTGGATAATAACTTATATGCAGTTTCATGCATTGTGTTATTTAACATAGACTCATCCTGCCTTGAGCTGTGTGATGTTATGGTAACATAGCTAGTTACCATCTCACTTTTTTTTTATTATCATGCCATTTCATCAAAAATATCTTGAGGTGTGTGATTTTACTACATATGTTACTCCACTATGAGTAGACTTAACCGTTAATGTCAAAATATAATGCTCCAAATAATGTATGTTGATTAGTATGAATGCTTTGTACGCAGCCCCAAATTAGTATATAAAGATATATATTATTATGATAATTTGCATGCAATTTTTTTGGGAGGGTAGATGTTCTTTATGATGTAAGACTTGTGTTGAGTCAATACAATATATTTTATTGTTCTATTTATTTACTAGATCATATTTTTATATTCGTTATTAATAGTACAATTGTGTGGGCCATAAGTTGACGTTAACAGTTGATGCTTACAACTAAGAATGAATTGATGATATACCTGGATAGGTCGATCCTAAAGTAGTACTGGTCTACTGCGTCCTGCGCGTCGAAGACAGCCTCTCGGATCTGCTGCACCCATGCTCGAGTGAACTCGTCGGACATTGCGCGGCGTCGAAGGTCGGCGTCCCACAGGAATGCCTGGATAAGAATGAGCTTGTCGCGGAGGCTCTGGATGTCCTCGCTTACCGCCGCCAACGCCCTACCCTCGCTTACTGCCAGCTGCTGGATTCTCCCCAGCAGCGGCCCGATGACAGCCTCCGCCATTTTTCTCTCGTTTCCTTTCTCTGGCTATGATCTGCAAAGGTTCTAATAAGAGCGCCGGTGGCTCATATTAGGGGCATGCACGCTCTTTGAGTTTCCATCAAGAGAGGAACCTCATTCTTTCTTCTTTGCAAACGCAATCACTGTATACTTTCCCTCAGTGTATACAGATGCAACCCACATGCGTGGAGTAAACGTTTGGAATCATAGATCGATCGCTTAGTTTACTTACGAGGTCAAGGTATTAGGTACAGCTGTGTGTGTATCATATTGTTTGTTGTGCTTATCGGAGATGGATGATTGGACAAACTAGCACATTAAGGGTGTGTTTGGTTGCCTGAGCCGAATTCATGCATGCCTGCGCCAGCGAGATAGGAGGCATTGCACGTCGCGAATGGACCATGAGCCACTTTTGACAGGTCGTTTGATAGCCTGTGGGGCCTTTTGCGCGCCGGAGAAGGAACCCAGGCTCCATCGTTTGGTTGCCCGTTTCCATCCCATCTTGCACGCGGTAAAACAGGAATCTGCTGTTTGGTTGCTCAAATCATAAGTTCATATCCTTACCACAATTTAAGTAGGGTGAGATTACCATCAGGGACGGAGCCAGGAAAGTGATATAAGGGGGGCCAACTTCATGTAAAAATTCTTGGAGGGGGCCATATAGCTAAATTTAGGTAAAATTGTTGGTCAAATCATTATATTAACAAGAGCACTTTCAAAAAAATCCATCATGAGGGGGGGCCATGGCCCCAGCCAGCCCCCTGCTGGCTCTGTCCCTGATTACCATGTCATGGCATCTTACATACGATCAGAGACCGCTCAGAAGAACAAGATCCTCACGATCACCACGATGAGGAAGGCGATGATGTAATCTTTCACCCGGCTGGGATGTACCTCCGGTGGTGCTCCTTGTAGAGCATGTACTTCCTCCGGCGGCAGCTGTGCTAATGGCACTGCCTCATCGATGGTATGATCTTCCTGCAGCTCCTCTTCCAGGAAGCTGAGGTACTCTTGCTATGCTTCTCCAATGTTGCATATCCTCGGTAGCTGTTGTTGGAGTAGCCATTGCCATGATCTTGATAGACTCTCCATGAGTTGTAGATTCCTCGAACCCGCCCGCGAAACACCACATACCACTAGCATGTCAAAAGAAGAAGTTAGCGATCACAACAATGAAGCAATTCAGAAATGAGCAATAGAACAAGACAAGTGTTGACAGGAAATCTGAAACTAACAGGGGCATGCATATCATTCCAAAAGTCAATCAGAAGTTTATCCTACCCTACCGTGGTGTCGTCCTACCACCACAATAAAAGTGGGTGTCTCATCCTAACACCGTAAAGTTCACCATCACCTGAGGGGTTAGTATATACCACCTCATCATACTTACAAAAGTATGTTTTTCATCCTAGCTACTGGCAGAATATACATCATCATCATCACCATCTCCATGCATCCATCCCTGAACCACCCCCTCAAGGGCACCACTACACCTTGCCGTGGTACTTGCCAAGGTAGTTCCTCAGCTAGAGGATGCTGTGTGGCTCGATCATGCCGACGAAGCTGGATCCCTGGCCCTTGTGGTCGATGACGTGGCTGAGGGCGACCATCAGATCATCCTCGATGAAGCCAAGCATGTCCATGACCGCATTGTACAGGTCAGGGTGCATGTCCGTGGGCTTGTTCGCCCTGATGGCATGTGCGACCTCCTTCACAGCAACAGTCATGTTGGTGAAGGCCACCAGCTCGTCGTCCGCGAAGGCACCTCACTTCCTCTTGCCGGCAGTCGGCTTCTCAGGCACATCGCCAGGCTTGTCAACATCGAGGTTGACCGTGTCGGACTCCTAGGTGTCAGCATCCTCAGGTGCAGGAGATGGTGCAGCCGAGCCTAGGGGTTCACTGGATCCCATGGCTTACTTGCCGATGGCGAGGCCGAAGGAGAAGATGGTATGCATATCGTTGTAGTTGGCGATGGGCACATTCAGGAACTCCGCGTCCTTTGGGTGATTGATACGTCTCAAACGTATCTATAATTTCTTATGTTCCATGCTACTTTTATGATGATACTCACATGTTTTATACACACTTTATATCATTATTATGCATTTTACGGCACTAACCTATTGACGAGATGCCGAAGATCCAGTTGTTGTTTTCTGCTGTTTTTGGTTTCGTAAATCCTACAAAGGAAATATTCTCGGAATTGGACGAAATCAACGCCCAGGGTCTTATTTTTCCACGAAGCTTCCAGAAGACCGAAGGGATTACGAAGTGGGGCGACGAGGCGCCGTCACCATAGGGCCACGTGGCCTGGGTGGGGCCCGCGCCGCCCTATGGGGTGGGCCCCTCGCGCCGCCTTCATCCCTGCCCTTCCGCCTACTTATAGCCTTCGTCGCGAAAACCCATGTACTGCGAGCCACGATACGGAAAACCTTCCAGAGACGCCGCCGCCGCCAATCCCATCTCGGGGGATTCAGGAGATCGCCTCCGGCACCCTGCCGGAGAGGGGAATCATCTCCCGGAGGACTCTTCATCGCCATGACCGCCTCCGGATTGATGTGTGAGTAGTTCACCCCTGGACTATGGGTCCATAGCAGTAGCTAGATGGTTGTCTTCTCCTCATTGTGCTATCATGTTAGATCTTGTGAGCTGCCTATCATGATCAAGATCATCTATTTGTAATGCTACATGTTGTGTATGTTGGGATCCGATAAATATGGAATACTATGTCAAGTTGATTATCAATGTATCATATATGTGTTGTTTATGATCTTGCATGCTCTCCGTTGCTAGTAGAGGCTCTGGCCAAGTTGATACTTGTAACTCCAAGAGGGAGTATTTATGCTCGATAGTGGGTTCATGCCTCCATTAAATCTGGGACAGTGATAGAAAGTTCTAAGGTTGTGGATGTGCTGTTACCACTAGGGATAAAACATCAATGCTTTGTCTAAGGATATTTGTGTTGATTACATTACGCACCATACTTAATGCAATTGTCTGTTGTTTGCAACTTAATACTGGAAGGGGTGCGGATGCTAACCCGAAGGTAGACTTTTTAGGCATAGATGCATGCTGGATAGCGGTCTATGTACTTTGTCGTAATGCCCAATTGAATCTCACTCTACTCATCATGATATGTATGTGCATTGTTATGCCCTCTTTATTTGTCAATTGCCCAACTGTAACTTGTTCACCCAACATGCTATTTCTTATTGGAGAGACACCACTAGTCAACTGTGGACCCCGGTCCATTCTTTTACATCTGAATACAATCTACTGCAAACATTGTTCTTTACTGTTCTTCGGAAACAAACATCATTTTCCACACCATACGTTTAATCCTTTGTATACAGCAAGCCGGTGAGATTGACAACCTCACTGTTAAGTTGGGGCAAAGTATTTTGATTGTGTTGTGCAGGTTCCACGTTGGCGCCGGAATCACTGGTGTTGCGCCGCACTACACTCCTCCACCAACAACCTTCGTGTGGCCTTCATCTCCTACTAATTCGATAAACCTTGGTTTCTTACTGAGGGAAAACTTGCTGCTGTTCACATCATACCTTCCTCTTGGGGTTCCCAACGGACGAGTGCTTTACCGTCACAAGGAAGCTACTTTCTGGTGCCGTTGCAATTCAACTCCCACGTCAGCAGGTACTTTTCTGGCGCTGTTGCCGGGGAGATTAAGACACGCTGCAAGGGGAGTCTCCCACTTCCAATCTCTTTACTTTGTTTTTGTCTTGCTTTACTTTATTTTATTTACTGCTTTGTTTGCTTTCTTATATCAAAATACAAAAAAATTAGTTACTTGTTTTACTTTATTTACTGTCTTGTTTGCGTTCTCTATATCAAAAACACAAAAAAATTAGTTACTTGCATTTACTTTATCTAGTTTGTTTTATTTACTATTGCTAAAATGGGTACTCCTGAAAATACTAAGTTGTGTGACTTCACTAGCACAAATAATAATGATTTCCTATGCACACCTATTGCTCCACCTGCTAGTACAGCAGAATTTTTTGAAATTAAACCTGCTTTACTGAATCTTGTTATGAGAGAGCAATTTTCTTGTGTTAGTTCTGATGATGCTGCTGCCCATCTTAATAATTTTTTTGAATTTTGTGAAATGCAAAAATATAAGGATGTAGATGGTGACATTATAAAATTAAAATTGTTTCCTTTCTCCTTAAGAGGAAGAGCTAAAGATTGGTTGCTATCTTTGCCTAAGAATAGTATTGATTCATGGAGTAAATGTAAGGATGCTTTCATCGGTAGATATTATCCTCCTGCTAAAATTATATCTTTGAGAAGTAGCATAATGAATTTTAAGCAATTGGATAATGAGCATGTTGCTCAAGCATGGGAAAGAATGAAATCTTTGGTTAAAAATTGCCCTACCAATGGACTGACTACTTGGATGATCATCCAAACCTTTTATGTAGGATTGATTTTTTCTTCGCGGAACCTATTGGATTCAGCTGCTGGAGGTACTTTTATGTCCATCACTCTAGGCGCCGCAACAAAGCTTCTTGATAATATGATGATTAATTACTCGGAATGGCACACGGAAAGAGCTCCACAAGGTAAGAAGGTAAATTCTGTTGAAGAAACCTCCTCCTTGAGTGATAAGATTGATGCTATTATGTCTATGCTTGTTAATGGTAGATCTAATGTTTATCCTAATAATGTTCCTTTAGCTTCATTGGTTGCTCAAGAAGAGCATGTTGATGTGAACTTCATTAAAAATAACAATTTCAACAACAATGCTTATAGAAATAATTCTGGTAACAACTATAGGCCATATCCTTCTAATAATGGTAACGGTTATGGTAATTCTTACAACAATAATAGGAGTGTACCCTCTGATCTTGAAACCATGCTTAAAGAATTTATTAGTACACAAACTGCTTTTAACAAAACTGTTGAACAAAAGCTTGGTAAAATTGATATTCTTGCTTCTAAAGTTGATAGTCTTGCTGCTGATGTTGATCTTTTAAAATTGAAAGTTATCCCTAATGAAACTAAATATATTAAGTCATTTGCTACAGCAAACGCCATCCAAGTTCGAATTAATGAGAATATTAGATTGATGGCTGAATTGCATGCTAGGTGGGAAAAAGAAGAAAATGATAAAGAGAATAATGTAGCTAAAGTTGGACTATTACCACCACTAGTAATGTTGATGCTTCACATGTTGCTAAACCTCCTACTATCAATGGTAAAATAATTGGTGTTGGCAATGTTTCTACTCCTAATGCAAAGCGTGCAAAACTGTCTGAAACTGCTAAAACTGCTGAAACTGCCTGTGATAAAACTGCTGAAATTTTTCAAAATATTGGGGACAATGATCCCATTGCTTTAGATCATAATGGTTTAGATTTTGATGATTGTCACATCTCTGAAGTTATAAAGTTCTTACATAAACTTGCTAGAAGTCCTAATGCTAGTGCTATAAATTTGGCCTTTACAAAATGTATTACAAATGCTCTCATTAAAGCAAGAGAAGATAAATTAAAACTTGAAACTTCTATTCCTAGGAAGTTGGAAGATGGTTGGGAGCCCATCATTAAGATGAAGGTCAATGATTTTGATTGTAGTGCTTTATGTGATCTTGGTGCAAGTATTTCGTTATGCCTAGGAAAATCTATAATATGCTTGATTTGCCACCATTGAAAAATTGTTATTTGGATGTTAATCTTGCTGATAATTCTATGAAGAAACCTTTGGGGAGGATTGATAATGTTCGCATTACGGTTAACAATAACCTTGTCCCCGTTGATTTTGTTGTCTTGGATATTGAATGCAATGCATCTTGTCCCATTATTTTGGGAAGACCTTTTCTTCGAACTCGTTGGTGCTATTATTGATATGAAGGAAGGTAATATTAAATATCAATTTCCTCTCAAGAAAGGTATGGAACACTTCCCTAGAAAGAGAATGAAGTTACCTTTTGATTCTATTATTAGAACAAATTATGATGTTGATGCTTCATCTCTTGATAATACTTGATTCACACTTTCTGCGCCTAGCCGAAAGGCGTTAAAGAAAAAGTGCTTATGGGAGACAACCCATTATTTTACTTCTGCACTTTTGTTTTATATTTGAGTCTTGGAAGTTGTTACTACTGTAGCAACCTCTTCTTATCTTTATTTATTGCATTGTTGTGCCAAGTAAAGTCTTTGATAGTAAAGATGATACTAGATTTGGATTACTGCGTAGAAACAGAATTCTTACTATCACGAAATTGAGCCGCCCCATCTGTAGGTAACTCAGAAAAATATGCCAATTTACGTTCGTGATCCTCAGATATGTACGCAACTTTCATTCAATTTAAGCATTTTCATCGGAGCAAGTTAAGTGCCCCATAAAAATTCGTCTTTACGTACTGTTCTGTTTTGACAGATTCTGCCTTTTATTTCGCATTGCCTGTTTTGCTATGTTTGATGGATTTCTTTATTCCATTAACTTTCAGTAGCTTTGTGCAATGTCCAGAAGTGTTAAGAATGATTATGTCACCTCTGAATATGTGAATTTTTTATTATGCACTAACCCTCTAATGAGTTTGTTTTGAGTTTGGTGTGGAGGAAGTTTTCAAGGATCAAGAGAGAAGGATGATACAGTAGGATCAAGAAGAGTGAAAACTCTAAGCTTGGGGATGCCCCCGTGGTTCATCCTTGCATATTTCAAGAAGACTCAAGCATCTAAGCTTGGGGATGCCCAAGGCATCCCCTTCTTCATCGACAACTTATCAGGTCACCTCTGGTGAAACTATATTTTTATTCCGCCACATCTTATGTGCTTTACTTGGAGCGTCTTTATGTTTTTTTTTGTTCGAATAAAATCGGATCCTAGCATTCTTTGTGTGGGAGAGAGACACGCTCCGCTGTTGCATATGAACACAGGTGTTCTTAGCTTTACTCTTAATGTTCGTGGCGAAGGTTGAAACTGCTTCGTTCATTGTTATATGGTTGGAAACAGAAAATACTTCATGTGGTAATTGGTATAATGTCTTGAATAATTTGATACTTGGAAATTGTTGTGCTCAAATAGATCATGTTTAAGCTCTTGCATCATGTACTTTGCACCTATTAGTGAAGAAACACCATAGAGCTTGTTGAAATTTGGTTTGCATGATTGGTCTCTCTAAAGTCTAGATATTTTTTGGTGAGAGTTTGAACAACAAGGAAGACAGTGTAGAGTCTTATAATGCTTGCAATATGTTCTTATGTAAGTTTTGCTGTACCGGTTCATACTTGTGTTTGCTTCAAACAACCTTGCTAGCCTAAGCCTTGTATTGAGAGGGATTACTTCTCGTGCATCCAAATCCTTGAGCCAAAAACTATGCCATTTGTGTCCACCGTACCTACCTACTACATGGTATTTCTCTGCCATTCCAAAGTAAATTGCTTGAGTGCTACCTTTAAAATTCCATTCTTTGTCTTTGCAATATATAGCTCATGGGAAAAATAGCTTAAAAACTATTGTGGTATTGAATATGTACTTATGTATCTTATTTCATATAAGTTGCTTGTTGAGCGGTAACCATGTTCCTGGGGACGCCATCAACTATTTCACCTTTGTTGAATATCGTGTGAGTTGCTATGCATGTTCGTCTTGTCTGAAGTAAGGGTGATTTATCATGATCAAATGGTTTGAGTATGCATATTGTTAGAGAAGAACATTGGCCGCTAACTAAAGCCATGATCCATGGTGGAAGTTTTAGTTTGGACAACAATCCTCAATCTCTTATGAGAATATTATCTGTTGTTGAATGCTTATGCATTAAAGAGGAGTCCATTATCTGTTTTCTATGTTGTCCCGGTATGGATGTCTAAGTTGAGAATAATCAAAAGCGAGAAATCCAATGCGAACTTTCTCCTTAGACCTTTGTACAGGCGGCATAGAGGTACCCCTTTGTGAAACTTGGTTGAAACATATGCTATGCAATGATAATCCATGTAAATCCAAGATAATTAGGACAAGGTGCGGGCACTATTGGTAATATATGCATGAGGCTTGCAACTTATAAGATATCTTATGCATAACACATATGAATTATTACTACCATTGACAAAATTGTTTCTATGTTTTCAAATAAAAGCTCTAGCACAAATATAGCAATCCATGCTTCCCTCTGCAAAGGGCCATTCTTTTACTTTTATGTTGAGTCAGTTTACCTACTTCTTTCTATCTTAGAAGCAAACACTTGTGTCAACTGTGTGCATTGATTCCTACATACTTGCTTATTTGCATTCATCATATTACTTTGTGTTGACAATTATCCATGAGATAAACATGTTGAAGTTGAAAGCAAGCTCGCTGAAACTTATATCTTCCTTTGTGTTGTTTCAAAACTTTCTACTAAGAATCTATTGCTTTATGAGTTAACTCCAATGCAAGTCTTATTGATGCTTGTCTTGAAAGTACTATTCATGAAAAGTCTTTGCTATATGATTCAGTTGTTTATTCATTATCTTTACCATTGCTTTGAATCACTTCATTCATCTCATATGCTTTACAATAGTATTGATCAAGATTATGATAGCATGTCACTTCAGAAATTATCCTTGTTATCGTTTACCTACTCAAGGGCGAGTAGGAACTAAGCTTGGGGATGCTTGATACGTCTCAAACGTATCTATAATTTGTTATGTTCCATGCTACTTTTATGATGATACTCACATGTTTTATACACACTTTATGTCATTATTACGCATTTTCCGGCACTAACCTATTGACGAGATGCCGAAGAGCCAGTTGCCGTTTTCTGCTGTTTTTGGTTTCAGAAATCCTACAAAGGAAGTATTCTCGGAATTGGACGAAATCAACGCCCAGGGTCTTATTTTTCCACGAAGCTTCCAGAAGACCGAAGGCATTACGAAGTGGAGCGACAAGGCGCAGCCACCATAGGGCCGCGCGGCCTGGGTGGGGCCCGCGCCGCCCTATGGGGTGGGCCCCTCGCGCCGCCTCCAACCCTGCCCTTCCGCCTACTTATAGCCTTCATCGCGAAAACCCCTGTACCGAGAGCCACGATACGGAAAACCTTCCAGAGACGCCGCCGCCGCCAATCCCATCTCGGAGGATTCAGGAGATCGCCTCCGGCACCCTGCCGGAGAGGGGAATCATCTCCCGGAGGACTCTTCATCGCCATGACCGCCTCCGGATTGATGTGTGAGTAGTTCACCCCTGGACTATGGGTCCATAGCAGTAGCTAGATGGTTGTCTTCTCCTTATTGTGCTATCATATTAGATCTTGTGAGCTGCCTATCATGATCAAGATCATCTATTTGTAATGCTACATGTTGTGTTTGTTGGGATCCGATGAATATGGAATACTATGTCAAGTTGATTATCAATCCATCATATATGTGTTGTTTATGATCTTGCATGCTCTCCATTGCTAGTAGAGGCTCTGGCCAAGTTGATACTTGTAACTCCAAGAGGGAGTATTTATGCTCGGTAGTGGGTTCATGCCTCCATTAAATGCAGGACGAGTGACAGAAAGTTCTAAGGTTGTGGATGTGCTGTTGCCACTAGGGATAAAACATCAATGCTTTGTCAAAGGATATTTGTGTTGATTACATTACGCACCATACTTAATGCAATTGTCTGTTGTTTGCAACTTAATACTGGAAGGGGTGCGGATGCTAACCCGAAGGTGCACTTTTTAGGCATAGATGCATGCTGGATAGCGGTCTATGTACTTTGTCGTAATGCCCAATTGAATCTCACTCTACTCATCATGATATGTATGTGCATTTTATGCCTTCTTTATTTGTCAATTGCCCAACTGTAATTTGTTCACCCAACATGCTATTTCTTATTGGAGAGACACCACTAGTGAACTGTGGACCCCGGTCCATTCTTTTACATCTGAATACAATCTACTGCAAACATTGTTCTTTACTCGTTCTTCGCAAACAAACATCATTTTCCACACCATACGTTTAATCCTTTGTTTACAGCAAGCCGGTGAGATTGACAACCTCACTGTTAAGTTGGGGCAAAGTATTTTGATTGTGTTGTGCAGGTTCCACGTTGGCGCCGGAATCACTAGTGTTGTGTCGCACTACACTCCTCCACCAACAACCTTCGCGTGGCCTTCATCTCCTACTGGTTCGATAAACCTTTGTTTCTTACTGAGGGAAAACTTGCTGTTGTACACATCATACCTTCCTCTTGGGGTTCCCAACGGACGAGTGCTTTACCGTCACAAGGAAGCTACTTTATGGTGCCGTTGCAATCCAACTCCCACGTCAGCAGCGATCCTACGATACGAAGGGATAATCATGTTAGTTCTGCTCGTGGCTGATCAAGAAAGTTAGTGAGGATGACTAAGTTAGTGAGGTGCTCACCGCGACGTGCCCGCAGTAGTGCTCACCCTCAAGGACGATGTATTTGGTGTCCTCGCAACACTGAGCACTGCTTAGATCGCGGAGCCTGCTAATGGTGAGCCACCTCTGCCTCCACTTCCTCAGGTGGTTGTACACCTAAGTGCAGCAGACGGTCACACCACAGTGGTCAGCTAGGACCGTCGCCACAGTATTGAGATGGACTTCCTTGAAGCCTTTGTCAGCTCTCACTCCGCTCTGGATCTAGCCGCACATCTTCTCCAACACGAATCTGGACAAGAATGGAAGCCACTTTTTGGTGGCATTCCTTTCCTGCCCGGTCTTAAAGGCCCTCTTCACTTCCATGCAGTTCTTGTTCTTCTTAGAGGTGGCCAGCTGATACGTCTCCAACGTATCGATAATTTCTTATGTTCCATGCTTGTTTTATGACAATACCTACATGTTTTATACACACTTTATATCGTTTTTATGCATTTTCTGGAACTAACCTATTAACGAAATGCCGCAGTGCCAGTTCCTGTTTTCTGCTGTTTTTGGTTTCAGAAATCCTAGTAAGGAAATATTCTCGGAATTGGACGAAATCAACGCCCAGCATCTTATAATTCCATGAAGCTTCCAGAACACCCGAGAGGGACCAGAGGAGGGCCACAGGGGGCCCACACATGGTGGCGGCGCGGCCCAGGGGGGGCGCCGCCCTAGTGTCTGGTGGCCCCAGGTCCCTTCTGACGCCGCCCTTCCGCCTACTTAAAGCCTCTGTCGCGAAAACCCTAAACATATAAGCCACGGGACGAGAAAAGGTCTGCAGCCGCCGCCATCACGAAGCCAAGATTCGGGGGACAGAACTCTCTGTTCCGGCACGCCGCCGGGACGGGGAAGTGCCCCCGGAAGGCATCTCCATCGACACCACTGCCATCTTCATCACCATCGCTGCTTCCATGATGAGGAGGGAGTAGTTCTCCATCGAGGCTAAGGGCTGTACCGGTAGCTATGTGGTTAATCTCTCTCCCATGTACTTCAATACAATGATCTCATGAGCTGCCTTACATGATTGAGATTCATATGATGAGCTTTGTATCACTATTAATCTATGTGCTACTCTAGTGATGTTATTAAAGTACTCTATTCCTCCTCCATGATGTAACGGTGACAGTGTGTGCATCATGTAGTACTTGGCATAGGTTATCATTGTAATCTCTTGTAGATTATGGAGTTAATTATTACTATGATAGTATTGATGCGATCTATTCCCCCTTTCATAGTGTGAAGGTGACAGTGTGCATGCTATGTTAGTACTCGGTATAATTGCAATGGTCTATCATGCACTCTAAGGTTACTTAAATATGAACATCGAATATTGTGGAGCTTGTTAACTCCGGCATTGAGGTGCTCTTGTAGCCCTACGCAATGAATGGTGTTCATCATCCAACAAGAGAGTGTAGAAGTAGCATAAGAGAAGAGAACTTATTTATTTATGTGATCAATGTTGAGAGTGTCCACTAGTGAAAGTATGATCACTAGGCCTTGTTTCCAAATACTGCAATCATCGCTTATTTACTGTTCTGCTGCATCTTTACTTACTGCACGCTAGCAAGATATTTTCTGGTGCCGTTGCTACTACTCATATACATCCATATTACTTGTATTTCACTATCTCTTCGCCGAACTAGTGCACCTATACATCTGACAAGTGTATTAGGTGTGTTGGGGACACAAGAGACTTCTTGTATCATGATTGCAGGGTTGCTTGAGAGGGATATCTTTGACCTCTTCCTCCCTGAGTTCGATAAACCTTGGGTGATTCACTTAAGGGAAACTTGCTGCTGTTCTACAAACCTCTGCTCTTGGAGGCCCAACACTGTCTACAGGAATTGAAGCGTGCGTAGACATCACCAGCCTAGCCGCCACCTTTGTCGCTACCTGAGCCACCAGGTCAGACACAGGCAGAGGGGTGACCTTGGAGTCATACGTGGGCTATGAATCCGGAACTTGCGAAGGGATCTGAGAGTCCCCAATGCAGACAAGCGCCTGGCTAAAGTCATGGTAGAAAGAGTCCTACAGCCATAGTACAACCTAAATCACACAAGAAGTTCATTGCAACTGTGAATAGCACAAACCATTGCAAGATCATGGCACGTGAGCACATTTTGGACTAACCCCTGCTACAAGAACAAACCCTAAGCAAGATCATGGCAGTAGCATACGGAAATGTCGAATCCTAGCTAGATCATGATAGCCCACTACAATCCGAACTAACCCCTGCTACAAGACCAAACCCTAGGCAAGATCTGACTACTCCTAACCTAGATCTAAACATCACCGCGGTACGGGGATAAGGGATGGCTTAAAGTCATGGCCGGAGGTGAAGATGCGCTAGACTAGGAAGTAGCCCAGATGTACACCTCTTACCGTTGCCGATGCAACCGTTGCCGACCGGAGATGCGTGCACCTCTTACCTGCTTGCCGACGGGTGGAGGAGCTCGAAATTTGGGGGGGGGGGCAGTGGAGGAGGGGGTAGAAATAGGCCATGGCGAGCCGCGGGAGGTGACGGAATCCTTCCCGCCCCCCTTTTTGCTTTTCGTCGATGTGCGCCGCAGCTCCCGCCATCTCCATTCTCGTCTTCGCCCGTGCGCCAAAGATTCCACTTTGCATCAGCGGGCGTGGAGATTTGCCTACATCGCTGGAAACTGTCGAACCGGGCGTTCCTCCAGGGCCTGGCCCGACACTGCTTTGAGAAGCGGTTCCTGCAACAATGCGGCTCGGCCCAGGCAACCAAACGGGCCGAAAATTGCTGGCCCGATGCGAGCCAAGGGGGATGCAGCCTACCAAACGTGCCCTAACATCTCGTGTGAAGACAAAAACTTCTGGGTATACACCAACAGACGCGAACATGGCCCCTCGGGCCGCCTCGCGCGAGGTAGCTCTGGGGGCTCCCCAAACCCTAGCCGAGGACTCCTCGATCTCATCTCCTCAACCGCTGCCACCACTGGCGGGGGGCGACGGCGGCGCGCTCGGCATGCCCTCCTTCGCGCGGGGGCGTTGGGGGAAATATGGTCCGGCAGCGCTGCCTTGGCGGCGGGTGCTGGAGCAGGGCGGGGCAACGGGGGTGCGGCGGAGCTTGGCGGGGAGTGGAGGAAGCGGGTCACGACGGCACCCTTGGAGACGGTGGCGCCTGCCGGCCATCCGCGCTATGGTGCGCGGCGGCGTCTCGCTGCCTGCCGACTTGGGTGGAGGAGGTTTTGGCGGGCTCGATCTGGGCTTCCGGGGCTTCGGTGGGGAGTCCTAGGGTTGGTGGTTGCTCCCCGTCGGGGTTGGAGGTGGATGGACTGTGGCTCCTAACCATGTGAGTTTTTCGGCGAGTAGCGTGGGGGCTGCTCGTTCGGCCAGGATACAGGTGGTGGTCCTCGGATCTCTCCCGTGCCAGGACAAAGATCTTCCTTTTGCATGTCCGTCTCGATTTGGCTGGATGTTGAGTTCCGGAAGGCTCCGCTGGCAAATGTAACAGTGCTCGTGTCTGGAGTTTGCTGGTTTGGGAGATATTCGGTCGTGTGCACCCATACTTTTATTCCAATTGTTTGGTTCTGGAGGAAGCGACACGAAGCTTTGTTCTGTGTTGCCAGCAGATGACATTCTGGTCCATGGCGTATCAGAGGCGGAGAATTTCTTGAAGGCCGATTTGGAGGACTAGCAGTAGAGGGTCGAGTTTGGTGTTTGTTGAGAGGTTTGTTTCATTTTCTGGGTCTTATAACAGCAGTATGCAAGTGGGGGCAGCAGCACAGGTGGAATTCAGAGTCCTACCTTTCAGGGTGAAAATCCAAGGTCTTACCTTAATTGGTTGTGCCTGGCATTGGTCTTGTTGAAGGCATTGTTTTGAGAGCGGGGACTATATCTCCAGGGTGGAAACCTCAGATCTTTTGATCGGACGACGACGGTGCTTGTGCACCGTTTGCTTGTTGGAGGCGTCGCTAGTGGAGAGTCTGGGTTTTAGGTGCTGTCTTGGTGGTGGTTGTACTGTTGTTGCTAGGACTGAAGTTCCGCAGCGGGACTTTTTTTCTTAGTTTTATTTTTAATTTTTGCTGTACTACCATTAGGATTACATTATTAGAGTATAGATGTATTTGGTATCTATTGATATTAATATAGGGAGCATTTGCTGTGCAATCAGCCATTTTGTGCAATCGTGCAATCAAACTGACGGTTGATCTTAAACTCTGTACTAGATACACAGGATCCTGAGTGTACGCTTTGGATCTACAGATTTTTTCCATTATACTTCCAAGAAGATATATGTACCAGGATTTAACGATGTCAAATACAACAACGAGCAGATCCTAGCCCGCCTATGTGGCCAGAGACATCAAACTATCAATATATCCATGTACGAACTATAGTGGGTACGCGTAGAAAAGGAACTTCTGATTTTGATTGTCATCTTGTCAGTTTGGTGTTGAGGAACCGCTCACGGGGAGTCGGCGCTGGGTGGAATCTGTGTCGATTCACCGGCGGCCGGAGCTGTATACTGATTGATGTAAAGATATATGTGTAGAAAGAGATCGAGATCCAATGAGGAAGATGGGTGCTCGGTATGAAACAGTTGATATGTGCAGGGGGGTTTTCATCTCTTTACATGAATCCGTATACAGCTCCGGCTGCCGGTGGATCGACACAGATTCCACCCAGCGCCGACTCCCCGTGAGCGGTTCCTCAACACCAAACTGACAAGGTGACAATCAAAATCAGAAGTTTCTTTTCTACGCGTACCCGCGTGCCCACTACAGTTCGTACATGGATATATTGATAGTTTGATATCTCTGGCCACACAGGCGGGCTAGGATCTGATCGTTGTTGTATTTGACATCGTTAAATCCTGGTACATATATCTTCTTGGAAGTCTAATGGAAAATATCTGTAGATCCAAAGCATGCACTCAGGATCCTGTGTATCTAGTACAGAGTTTAAGATCAACCGTCAGTTTGACTGCACGATTGCACAAAATGGCTGATTGCACAGCAAATGCCCCCGTCACCTTATCAGTTTGGTGTTGATGAACCGCTCACGGGGAGTCGGCGCTGGGTGGAACCTGTGTCGATCCACCGGCGGCCGGAGCTGTATACTGATTGATGTAAAGAGATACGTGTAGAAAGAGATTGAGATCTGATGAGGAAGCATGGGTGCTCGGTATGAAACAGTTGATGTGTGCAGGATTCATATAATATTGCCAAATAATTAATATCTTTCAATCTTCAAACCGCAAGTGGACAAAAACATATGCATAACTATTAGAAAAGTGTGAGAAATTTGAATATCGAATAATTTTATTTTTATTCATTTATTAATATTATTATCAAATAATATTTGCATTATTCATATAATATTGCCAAATAATTAATATCTTTCAATCTTTAAACCGCAAGTGGAAAAATAACATGCATAACTATAAGAAAAGTGTGAGAAATTTAATTAATAATATAATAGAAAGATTTAATATATATTAATCGCGACGATTCATATGTTCATACATAGAAGTCACGCACGATACCACAGACCAGACCACCATGCATCAACTCATAAATATTAAGTCTGAGGCGATCCATACGGCTATTGTAGCCAAGTGCCCGGAAATGCCTTCTACCCAGCTTGAAGCCGAGGCGAGCGTCGAGAGCGGCATACTGTAGTTGCTTATAGCTCAAGGGAAAATCACCCCATCCAAAAATCAGTGCCTCTTCTTCTAATTCATTGGCGGTCTTCAGCGGCGCGTTCTTCTTATAATTAAACTTCTTCTTCTGCTCGAGATCCGTCCCAATATAATAATTTGCCAAATCAATCAAAATCGGAGTATGCTTTGTTGGGACGGGGTTCTGGAGGATCTGCTGGAGGTTGATCTTAGACGAAAAACTAATTCTATGGGTCTGCAACATATCCACATAATTGTGGATTGCCGCGCCACAGAATTTGATGTTCTTGTCTGCAAGGAAATCGATGAGCATTTGCAGCTGAAAGTTCAGAGATGGTAAACCTAGAGGGGGTGAATAGGTTTCTACAAATTTTAATTCTTTCTTTGCAATATTAGGCTTTGCGGAATATAAAGATGAGCCTAATGCAAACTAGGTGAAACAACCTATATGGGGATACAAGTAACTCAAGCACGAAGGCTCTCACAGGCAGTTATAACACAAGTAAAGAGTTCGGTTACAGATAACCGATAGCACGCGGAGACGAGGATGCATTCCCGTGTTCCCTTCCTTTTCAAGAGGTACGTCACGTTTGGAGGGGTGGAGGTCCCACGAAGGATTCCCCACGCCACGAAGGCTCACCCTATTCTCCGGAGCCTATCCCACGAAGAAATAACTCTCTCACTTGTGGTAGACTTTGAGGTAGCCTCCAAAACTTCACAATCTTGTCAGGAGCAAATCCACAACCCGGATGCTTCCGGACCACTCTTGCCCACCTAGGGTTTCCAAGAAACCCTAGGAAGCAAGCTTCTTGATGAATACAAGGGGGAATGAGATTTTGCTTGGTAGAACAGTAGATCGGGTCATCCTCTATCATTTCCCCGGAGGGATTTGAGTTTGGGTGGAGGAGGAGGGAGATATGAGCCTTTTGGTGTTTCTAGTAATGGAGTATCAGAGAGAGAGCTCAAAAACAGCTTGTAGTGTAGTGCCTGCCCCTTCAGAGGTAGGAGAAGGGGTATTTATAGCGTTTCTTGAATTCTGGCCGTTGCTCACTTGCCACGTCAGCAGATTCCTCGAGAAACCCGGTTCGACTGGATTTGGCGCCGGACGGGCCGGCGCACGGGCCGGTCAGACCGGGTCTACGACCGGACCAGCCGGTTTCAACCGGAGCTGGGACCGGGTCTTGACCGGAGAAACTTCTTCGCGTACTGGAACATGCCTAGTTGGCACAAGCGCTAGGCCCGGTTGGGCGCCGGGGCAGCCGGTCAGGCATCCGGTCCGATCGGACCTGCGACCGGAGCGGCCGGTCCAAACCGGGCTGGCGACCGGGCCCTGGCCGGACCAGCGCCCAACCTTACTGGACTCTGCCGGGTTGGCACCAGCGTTGGGGCCGGTCGGCGCCGGGCTGGCCGGTGCTAGGGCCGGTCTGACCGGGCCAGGGACCGGCCAGGTTCTGGGAAACATTATTGCTTTTTCATCAAAGTGGGGGGGTCTCCCATTGCCTTCTTGTTCCATTGATACACCAGTATACCTCTTTGGCTAATACCTGGGAATCATCTAGTAGACTGATACGTCTCCAACGTATCTATAATTTCTTATGTTCCATGCTAGTTTTATGACAATACCTACATGTTTTATTCACACTTTATAATGTTTTTATGCATTTTCTGGGACTAACCTATTAACAAGATGTCACAGTGCCAGTTCCTGTTTTCTGCTGTTTTTGATTTCATAAAAGTTGTTTTACAAATATTCTCGGAATTGGACGAAACAAAAGCCCACGGCCCTATTTTCCACGGAGTGTTCCAGAAGACCGAAGAGAAGTCGAGGAAGGCCAGCAGGGGGCCCTCCCCATATGGCGGCGCGGGGGGCCCCACAGTCGCGCCGTGACGTGAGGAGGGAGCCCCCTGGCTCCCTCGACGCTGCCCCTTTGCCTATTTATTCCTTCGTCCCCGAAAACCCTAATACCGAGAGCCAAAATATCAGAACAGTTCCAGAGACGCCGCTGCCGTCAACCCTAACTCGGGGGGTTCAGAAGATCTCCTCCGGCACCCTGCCATAGAGGGGAATCATCACCGGAGGGCTCTACATCACCATGCCCGCCTCCGGACTGATGCGTGAGTAGTTCATCCTTGGACTACGGGTCCATAGCAGTAGCTAGATGGTTGTCTTCTCCTATTATGCCATCATGTTTAGATCTTCCGAGCTGCCTATCATGATCAAGATCATCTATTTGTAATGCTACATGTTGTGTTTGTTGGGATCCGATGAATATGGAATACTATGTCAAGTTGATTATTGATATGTCATATATGTATTGTTTATGATCTTGCATGCTCTCCGTTTCTAGTAGAGGATCTGGCCAAGTTGATACTTGTGACTCCAAGAGGTAGTATTTATGCTAGATAGTGGGTTCATGTCTCCATTGAATCTGGGGGAGTGACAGCAACCCCTAAGGTTGTGGATGTGCTGTTGCCACTAGGGATAAAACATCAATGCTTTGTCTAAGGATATTTGTATTGTTTACATTACGCACAGTACTTAATGCAATTGTCTGTTGCTTGCAACTTAATACTGAAAGGGGTGCGGATGCTAACCCGAAGGTGGACTTTTTAGGTATAGATGCATGCTAGATGGCGGTCTATGTTCTTTGTCGTAATACCCTAAGTAAATCTCATACTCCCTCCTTCTCAATGCATAAGGCGTAAAAAATCTTGCACAGTTATTAAGAAGCGATCTGAGGGAAGGAAAACTTCCTATCTTGCCCCTGCATGCAAGCATAACCTCTCCTTAATTCGTGCTCTCTCCCGTACGCATGCATGCCCATCAATGGAGGAGCTAATTAATCTGCAACGAAATTTATTGGCCAGCGTCACTCCCAAATTAATGGCAACGCCACCCGATGAAACCTTCATGCATGCCAGGGGAGCGTCGAGCATCACCGGGAGCCCACAGCAGCATGCACGCCGCCGCACCCGTCCAATACGCTCGCCCAGTACGTGGTGCAGTAAATGATGTACATGGAATTGGAAGCAACAGCGGTGCTAGATGGTCGTCCATCGAGGGGTACTCTGGGGAGAATTGCTATCGAGCCAGACCCACGCCTTAAGCTTTGAGGAAAAATCATAAAAATTTATACCCCTAAGCTATGAACCGGAGGGAGTAGTAGTCATCATGATATGTATGTGCATTGTTATGCCCTCTCTATTTGTCAATTGTCCAACTGTAATTTGTTTACCCAACATGTTATTAGTTAACAGTAAAACTGAACCAACTAGACCCTCCAACAGCAATTTGGACTATTTCACCGTTGGATCAAGCGCATGGACGCACCAGATCATGTCTTCGTCCCGCGGCGTCAATTAGGCCTCGTTTGCTACGTTATCTCGATCGAGCAGGACGGACCGACGTCAAAGGGGCCGCTACTCCGCGTATCGTTTTTGGTGCCTTCTTGTAAACCGGGCCGCCGTGGGCCATGTGGCTGCGAGGGGACAGAGGAGTAACGAATTCATGGAGGCTGGAACAATCGGCCTGCTGCCCTTGTTCGGACTGTATGGGAAGGCGGAGCAGCGACGGGCTTTTGGTCCGTTTGGGAAGGCGGAGGGACGACATGGCCGCGTGGGGAAGGATGCAGTGGCGCCGCCGCAGTTTCTTCTCGTGTTTAAATGCCGCAGAAGGTGGCCGGGCATTGCGCTTCCTTAAGAGCAAGTACAATAAGTCATAGTCAGCTGGCTATAAGGATTAAAATAGTATATTATTGCTTAGTTGGAGGAGAGAGGAGAGGAGAGAGAAGGAGAGTGGGCTCTTATGCAAGAGCCAGCTCTATCACGTGCTCCTAGGCACTTTGTGAGAGTGAAAAGTGGGCCACATATTGATTAAGTACTACATTTTTATAGCTCACTATTGTATATGTTGGCTCTAAGTTGGCTATAGATGACATGGCACTTGACTTATAGCCAGCAGCTGGCTATACTATTGGAATTGCTCTAATGGACGGCAGTTTCCGGCTTGCCCCCCTTGTCTTCCATACTTACTGCGGATGCAGCTGGATCAGTTCGTTGGAGAGATGGCAGATACTGGGGCTGGAGTTGGGGCTACTGGTGGGAGAACAGGTGCAGATGGAAAAGGGTGATGTGAAGAACATGAACCTGGATCAGAGGCTATGGGCGGCGCTCAAGGACCACGCGACCATAGCCCATGAAGACCCTCGACCAGATGGAGGAGGAGAAAGGACGCCTTCGCCCGGATCGACCTCCTCGATAGTCACGTGCATTTCGGAAGGATCAAAACGATCCACAATTTTTCCTACAAAAGATGAATTGATCCGTCATTGGAGGTTATTGCAGACTTGGTTGTAGCTGATTAATCAGGTCTTCTTGTTTGTTTCTGCTCTGAAGTAGAGCTTGCTGCTGAACTAGCACAAAGACAAGTCGATGCAGGGCAAGGCGGCTCAGCCGGTAGCTTGACAGATTGGGAGAGGTGCTTGCATTCTTGCGTTGGAGAGAATAGATGTTATCTTTTTTTTTTCTAATAGTGTTAGCATCTGTAAGTTGCAATTTGCATTGGTGTTGAGTTGTACTCTTACAGAGATGCTACATAATTATACGTAGACTATAATTTCTGTGTTCCACCCACCAAACTCTGTTAGGAAGTAAGAGTTTGCTTCATAATTCTGTTACAGGATTACTTATTGTTTTTCAAGAAAAACGGCAAGGTGAAGAAGTGGCATGAGAAGCTGGAAAAGCAATCCGAGAAATCATATGAAAACAAAAGAATGATTATTTGCATCTATTCCCTAAAGGTTATGGTATTCTTTCATGATTCTGCCCGTATGATACCTTCAGTTGTTGAACATTTGGTATTTTCATTCCAGGAGAATGTTACAATTCTATCTGATTTTGAATTGCCTATTAGATGTACTTATGAAATTGCTAATTGAAACGTCTAACTCGCGCGCTCCCGTTCGCTTCAGTTGCATCCATCTTTTCCTCTCCCGTAACTGGCTACAAAAACGCAAACGTCAAGCCTCTCTACAATAAATAGTGTCCCTTCCACTACTGTCCCACCACATCTCTCAATATATACACGTACATCCCATCACACACCGGGCAGGCACAACTTGATAGTGTTCCAGAACAATGGAAGCCATCGGTGCTGTCACTTTGCTGATGCCGCCGTCATGACGAGCCGATATTGTGCTGGACGCGGTCTTCTCACCCGCTGAGGGATCATGAATCTCTCTAGCAACCATCATTCTGGGACTTAGGTGATGCCGTGATGACAATCTCCACTGTAGTAAATTGACAAAGTTATTTATGTTTTTTTAGATGAAGTTATTTATGTTTGGTAATGCATAAGCTGTAAGCTTAGTTGTCTTATTTCACGTAGTAAGGCGGTAAGGCTCCCCCTGCTCCGGTCCGTGTTATTGAACTTCACTGGATAACCCCATCTTCCTCTCAACCTTTTTGCTTGCCAGGTTCTTTGGTAAACTTTTTATGTGAACTGACCTGCCTTGTGCATCAAATAACTACGATTCCTCCTTTTCGTAGATTCTCAATGTGCGTCTATGAAATAAAAAAGCATTGCTGATTTGATGCCGGTTCTTCTTTCCTTCTTCATTGTTGCAGGTTACAGTCAAAAGAGAAAATAAAAAGATGAACCACCAGCAACAAGCTGCCACAACCGTCAAGGTTGAAGTCAGTTCAACTGTGTAAAGTAATTATTATTTTTTACATCATGCTTCAAGTTAGTTAAATTGGCGACTTCGTCTGGCTGCTTGACGGCTACCACAACCATCAAGCTTCAAGATACTCCAGGACGTTATATTGTAAAGTAATTAATTTTTTGACATCATCCATCAAATTGCTAGAACCATCGGTCTAGGAGTTTTCTTCGTTTCACTTCATCTGTTCAAATATATGTAGCTGGATATCATCTTAATCCATGTTCTACTCCAAATTGAACCTTATATTTTATTCCAGTATTCATGGAAACGATACTTTGCAATGTAAATTGGTGAATCCTCTCATATGGAATTTTGTGCCTATTAATTGTGCTCCAATTTTTTGTTTAAGTGTCGTGATGCAATCATATACTCCAGATTTTTACAAGATCTTACTCAAGATCCCGCAGCAACGTGCGGGGTGTTACCTAGTTAATGTCTGACCAAAATCACATTTGAACTATCGTCTGTTATTTTTTCCATTTGTCTTGGAAGCACACTTATATTTTAATAGAATGGTCATCCCATGTTTGTGTATATGATATATTTGCATAAGGCAATGAATTCAGAACAAGAATGCGGAAACTGACTTACTGCAAGAAACGAGGAATCACACCCCAAATACACAATATATTATCAGGTAATTTGCATCTCTTCAAGACTTCAAATTTCAGCTTTAGCAAAAACCACTTTTGTGTAACCGTGCATGGATTCCAGATTTGTAGCACTTTGTGAGGCATATCTAAGCAGCTGAAGGTGCGCATATATTTTCATTATTAGCTTGCCTTTTCTCGTTATATCTAAATCGTAAATGTTAATCTTTATTACTATTTTTCGTGCTTTACAAAAAACTTATATCGTAATTCGTTTCTGCGTAGGGCCCTTTTTACAGTTTCTTAGCGGCTCCTCATACTGGTAGTCCGCGATATCCCAAGCCAGAATAAATTACTAAGAGTTTCAATATATTCGGTACATGCATTCGGTACGTGCGCTATGTGTGTTTCCTGGATGACACATAGCCAATATTTGTTGCCTCATGTTGTACCATTAAAGTTATTATGTGCTCCTGTCCTATCGTTTATATTTACTTGTTGCCTTCTGTATCATCCATGTCCACTTTGAAATGAAGACATCGTTTTCCATTATAACTTTACAAAAAATTGTCCTATCGTTTATATTTACGTGTTGCCTTATGTATCATCCATGTCCACTTTGAATCAAAGTGGACATGGATAATGAAGACATCGTTTTCCATTATGATCTTTCCTTTTGCTTTCTCGGACCATATGTAGACAATGTCAGAACTTCTTACGATGCATGCTTATGTACAATTTACTATTTCTGAAATTTTAAATCTCCATCTGTGTATTTTATACAAATATTTTTCTTTTGGCATGTGAACTACTTCCTCCATCCCAAAATAGAAGGCATCTAAGGATTGGTCAAAAGTCAAACTTTGCTAACTTTGATCAAATACTTAGAAAAATATGTTTACATCTACAATATCGAATGAACATATTAAGAAAATATACTTTATAGTGTCTATTCATGTTGATTCAGTACTGTAAATATTTATATTTTTGTGTATAAACTTGGTCAAACTTAAAAAACATTGACTTTTGACTAATCCTTAGGCGTCTTACATTTTGGGACGTATGGAGTACTAGCTTGATAAGCCAGCTCCACATACTTATACTTGATATTGTTCAGAAGTTTTTAGTTGATTCATTAGTTGACTGAAAGACTTAAGTTAATTCTGATGGTTTATTGTGTTTGTTCACAATTACTATGTTCGTTTTTTACTCCCTTCTATTCATATTTCTTAAATAGATGCATCTAAAACTAAAATGTTTCTAGATACATCTATATTAGCATCAAGTAGTATGAATCAGAGGGAGTATTAAAATGGATGGACATGGTGGTTCATTTCAACTAATTCTTAATAGCTTTTTTTTTTTTAGAAATGGGGGAGATCCCCGGCCTCTGCATCCAAAGGATGCACACAGCCTTTTATTGCATCATCCAAAAACGTTCATGGATCGGCTAAAGTTGCGACATGAATCAACCATCTAAAAAGTGAAAACAAAGACGATCTAAGTATCTTGTAATCTATTAATATGCCGCCAACCACCCTGGTTGAAGATAGCCCGAACGACCGCCATCAAGCGAGTGCACCCAGAATCCATATGTGCATGCTGGTCCTCGGGGAGTAGATGGGACCACATATTTATCCAGTAAGTAGTTCGATGGATAGCCTGCAAAAATTGAGAAGAACCCGCACCGTTAAAAACAATATCGTTTCGACAATTCCAAATTGCCCAAAGTAAAGCACAGACTCCTATACGAATCCGCTCTTTGACAACTTTGCCAATACCATTCAGCCACTTCCCAAACAAGTTTTTAATATTTGTTGGAGCAGGAATATTAAACGTGAAATAAATAACTCTCCACAGCAAGCTTGCAAAAGGGCACCTAATGAAAAGATGTTCTATAGATTCCTTAGAGTCACAAAACACGCATTTAGTACAGCCAGTCCACTTTCGCTTCGCCAAGTTATCTTTAGTAAGTAGGACTTTCCGATTCAAAAACCACATGAAAATTCTGATTTTCAGTGGCACTTTTAATTTCCACAGATATTTTTTCAAAAACCGAGTGTGTCCACTCATGAAATCAGTATAAAGAGATTTAACAGAAAACTTCCGAGAAGTTGTTAAATTCCAGCAAAAACTATCCGGCTGATCATTAAGTTGTATCTCCATCAAACGTTCCACTAAACTCAACCAATCTTCCCACGTTGAACCCCTTAAAATCCTATTGAAAGTAATGTTCAGCGTTGGTTGATTAAGAACATCCGCGACCCTCACATTTCTACGAGCCACCTTGTTAAACAGCCCCGGATATTGAACAGAAAGAGGAGCGTTGCCCAGCCAAGAGTCCTCCCAAAACAGCGTAGTTAGTCCATTGCCAACACTAAAAGATCCCCGTTGAAAGAACTCATCTTTCACACTTAGAATACCCTTCCAGAAGGGTGAATCCGTGGGTTTAGCTTGAACCTGGGACAGGGTATGTGACCTAAGATATTTGTTCCGCAACAACTCCTGCCACATACCTTGTTCATTAAGTAACTTGAAAAGCCATTTGCTTAACAAGCACTTATTTTTAATATCTAAAACCTCAATCCCTAAGCCCCCTTGATCCTTCGGTCTACAGAGAATGTTCCATTTTGTCAATCTATATTTCTTTTTTAACTGACCGCTTTGCCAAAAGAAACGCGACCTATAGAAATCTAATCTTTTCTGTACCCCTATGGGTATTGGAAAAAAGGATAGTAGAAACATAGGTAAACTTGACAGAACAGAATTAATTAAAACAAGACGATCTCCATAAGATAGTATCTTTCCCAACCAACATCCTAATTTTTTCTCAAACCGATCCTCCGCAGGTTTCCATTCTTTGTTTAAAAGTTTTCTATAGTGAATAGGAATTCCCAGATATTTAAAAGGTAGCGAACCAATCTCACACCCAAATATTTGTCGATAGTCTTGCTGTATGTCCTTAGCTTTACCAAAACAAAAAATTTCACTCTTATGAAAGTTGATTTTCAAACCCAACAGTTGCTCAAACAAGCATAGAATAAGCTTCATATTAACAGCTTTCTCTATGTCATGCTCCATAAAAAGGATCGTGTCATCGGCATATTGTAGGATTGATACCCCACCTTCTACAAGGTGGTCTATCAATCCCCCGACTTGTCCATTCTCTTTCGCCCTTGCGATGAGAATAGCCAACATGTCCGCAACAATATTAAAAAGCATGGGCGAGAGGGGATCACCCTGTCGAAGACCTTTCATAGTTTGGAAATAATGACCTATGTCATCATTCACTCTTATACCGACACTTCCCCCTTGGACAAACCTCGCCACCCAATCACACCAAATAGGTGGAAAACCTTTCATGCGCATAGCTTGCTGTAAGAATGCCCAATTCACCTTATCATAAGCCTTCTCAAAATCTATCTTAAAAATTATACCATCCATTTTTTTCCTATGAAGTTCATGGATGGTTTCGTGAAGCACAACAACTCCCTCTAAAATATTTCTTCCTGGAATAAATGCAGATTGTGTTGGTCTAATTACCTTATATGCCAAAGCAGTCACTCTATTTGTGCCAACCTTGGTAAAAATCTTAAAGCTAACATTCAACAAACAGATAGGCCTATATTGCTCTATTCTACTAGCATCTTCTTTTTAGGGAGTAATGTGATCACACCAAAATTCAATTTAAATAGAGGCAAATCGCTAGTCCGCAACTGCACAAACATGGCCATCAGATCCTCCTTTATCACATCCCAAAAAATCTGGTAAAACTCCGCCGGCAAACCGTCCGGCACGGGAGCTTTATTTCTCTCCATTTGCATTACCGCTTCCTTCACCTCATCCTCCGTAAATATCGCCGTTAGAACCTCAATCTCATCACTAGATACTTGAGGAATGTCCTCATTATTCTCTTCCAACATAGAGAAACAATTCGGAATCGGCGCCCCAAAAAGTTTTTTATAATACTCAGAAATAAAAACTCTCAGGTTAGCCTCACCAACTATTGTGCCCTCATCCTGTTCTAGTTGGAAAAAAAATTTCTTTCTGTGTTTTGCATTAGCAATTAAGTGGAAATACTTAGTATTATTTCCGCCTTCTCGCACATGCCTCACCTTTGCTCTTTGGGCCCATTTGGATTCTTCCTCACGCCTAAGCCTTGAGAGAGAATCATCCGCCTCCTTTTTAGTTGCCCTCTCAGCCACACTAAGTGGTATGGTTTCAGCCTTGATGTCTAGTTCATCAATGACCCTTTCAAGTCTTTCTCTTTCTTTTTTATACACCCCAGCTAAATTTCTCGCCCATCCCCGGAGAAATTGTCTTAACTGACGCACTTTAAGTTGCCATGTCTCTATAGGAGATGAAGCAGTACCACATGTAAGCCACATATCCTTAACTAAATCATAGAAACCATCCTTCTTTAACCATGATAACTCAAAAGAGAAGTGATTGTTCTTCCCTACATGAGCTGGACTACCCATATCAACCAAAAGAGGAGTATGATCCGATCCTGTACGAGTCAGGGCTCGTACAGTTACTAAGGGAAACTTCTGTTCCCATTGAACAGAGGCTAAAATCCGATCTAACTTCTCATATGTAGGCGTATCTAACTTCTTAATAGCTAACTGAAAGACTAAGTTAAATGTGATGGTTCATTGTGTTTGTTCATAAATGGATGTGCCCAGTGGTTCATTTCAACTGCTTCTTAATAGCTGATTGAAAGACTAAAGTTCATTGTGATGCTTCATTTTGTGTTTGTCACAAATACTATGTTCTTTTTTTTCATTAAAATGGACGGGCGCTACAACGCGCGCTGTTATGTTCTAGTTTATCTTATTGGAGAGACACCACTAGTGAACTGTGGACCCCGGTCCATTCTTTTACATCTGAAATACAACCTACTGCAATCATTGTTCTCTTTTGTTCTCTGCAAGCAAACATCATTTTCCACATCATACGTTTAATCCTTTGTTTTCAGCAAGCCGGTGAGATTGACAACCTCACTGTTAAGTTGGGGCAAAGTAGTTTGATTGTGTTGTGCAGGTTCCACGTTGGCACCGGAATCCCTGGTGTTGCGTCGCACTACACTCCTTCACCAACAACCTTCACGTGATCTTCATCTCCTACTGGTTCGATAACATTGGTTTCTTACTGAGGGAAAACTCGCTGCTGTACTCATCATACCTTCCTCTTGGGGTTCCCAACGGACGTGTGCTTTACCGTCACAAGCAGCTACTTTTCTGGTGCCGTTGCCGGGGGGATCAAGACACGCTGCAAGGGGAGTCTCTCACACCCAATCTCTTTACTTTGTTTATTGTCTTGTTTTATTTTATTTTCTGTCTTGTTTGCTTTCTTTATATAAAAACACAAAAAAATTAGTTACTTGTTTACTTTTGTTATTTCGTTTTTTTACCTTGTTTATTTTTATTGCTAAAATGAGTAGTCCTGAAGTTGAAGTTCGTTCGTTTAAGCAACAAGGGGGAGAAAGTTTTAAAGATGCTTGGTATAGAATTAGTGATGCTCATCATAGGTGTACTAAGAAACACTCCACTATTATCCTCCTTAGGAACTTTTATGTTGGTATCTCTAGCTGGAATATGTATGTTCTTGATACTCTTACAGGGGTTAATTTCCTAGGTACTCCTGCTTTAGAAGCTAGTTACATCATTGAGAGTCTAGTTGGAATACCACCTGTTAATGAAGCTAAAACTGAAATCTCTCTTGAGGATGTCATGAAAAAGTTGGAGGCCATAGAGAAAAATCTTCCAAGTGTTGAGACTAATTTGGGAATATTACTTGATAATACTGATAAACTTGATAAATCCCTAGGAGGAATTAATGAAAGAATTGTTGTCTTAGAAACTTGTGCTATCCATGATAATCAAATCCATAGGATTGGTGAACTTGAAGAAGCTATGGGAAGCTTGGGTTCAACTTTTTCTTCTCTTAAGTTTAAGGAGAAAGCTTATGTGGGTAAGGAGCAAAAGTTCATGTATGTCCCTAAGATGCCAAAGCCAAAGAATCATTATGAGCTTAAAATTGATAAAACCCTTAGTACCACTATGGGAAATTTATGATGTTGATGCTTCTTCTCTTGATGTTATGTGATTTCCACTTTCTGCGCCTAGCTGAAAGGCGTTAAAGAAAAGCGCTTATGGGAGTAACCCATTATTTTATTTCTGCAATTTTTTTTTATTTTTGAGTCAAAGGTACTGCCTACTAGTGTAGCAATACCTTTGTATCTTTATTTTCTTGCATTGTTGTGCCAAGTAAAGTCTTTGATAAAAAGTTGATACTAGATTTGGATTTCTGCGCAGAAACGGATTTTTAGCTGTCACGGTTTTGAGCTTTTCTCTCTGCAGAAAAATCATAAAATCCTTAAAAAATTCATGAGTAATCCTCAGATATGTACGCAACTTTCATTCAACTGGAGCTTTTCCATCTGAGCATGTTAAGTGCCTCGAAAAAATTCGTCTTTACGGACTGTTCTGTTTTTGACAGATTCTGCCTTTTATTTCGCATTGCCTCTTTTACTGTGTTTGAGTAGATTTCTTTGCTCCATTTAGTTTCAGTAGCCTTGGGTAATGTCCAGAAGTGTTGGGAATGATTGTATCCTTACTGAACATGTGAATTTTTGATTATGCACTAACCCTCTAATGAGATTGCTTTGAGTTTGGTGTGAAGGAAGTTTTCAAGGATCAAGAGAGGAGGATGATATAATATGATCAAGAAGAGTGAAAAGTCTAAGCTTGGGGATTCCCCCGTGGTTCATCCCTGCATATTTCAAGAAGACTCAAGCGTCTAAGCTTGGGGATGCCCAAGGCATCCCCTTCTTCATCAAACTTATCAAGTCACCTCTAGTGAAACTATATTTTAATTCCGTCACATCTTATGTGCTTTACTTGGAGCGTCCGTGTGCTTTTATTCTCGTTTGTTATTTTAGTTTTCTTAATAAATCGGATCCTAACATGCTTGTGTGGGAGAGAGACACACTTCGCTTTTTTCATTTGAACACTTGTGTTCTTCGTTTTACTTTTAATGTTCATGGCGAAAGCTGAAAACCTCAGCATTTATTTTTCATGTTCATGGCGAAAGCTGAAAACCTCAGCATTTATTTTTCATGTTCATGGCGAAAGCTGAAAGCCTCAGCATATATTCTTCATGTTCATGGTGAAAGCTTAAAGCCGCAGCACTTATTCTTATTTGGTTGGAAACAGAAAATGCTGCATGTGGTAGTTGGTATATTGTTTTGAATAATTTGATACTTGGCAATTGTTTTGAGCTCTCAAGTAGATCATGTTTAATCTCTTGCATCATGTAGTTTAAACCTATTAGTGGAGAATTATCGTAGAGCTTGTTGAAATTTGGTTTGCATGATTGGTCTCTCTAAGGTCTAGATATTTTCTGGTAAAAGTGTTTGAGCAACAAGGAAGACAATGTAGAGTCTTATAATGCTTGCAATATGTTCTTATGTAAGTTTTGATGTACCGGTTTATACTTGTGTTTGCTTCAAACAACCTTGCTAGCCAAAGCCTTGTACTGAGAGGGAATGCTTCTCGTGCATCCAAAACCTTGAGCCAAAACCTATGCCATTTGTGTCCACCATAACTACCTACTATATGGTATTTTTCTGCCATTCCAAGTAAATACTTCATGTGCTACCTTTAAACAATTCAAAACTTTATTACTCCTTATTTGTGTCAATATTCCATTGCTCATGAGGAAGTATGTGGTGTTTTATCTTTCTATCTTGTTGGGCAGACTTTCACCAACGGACTAGTGGCATATACATCCGCTTATCCAATAATTTTGCAAAAAGAGCTGGCAACGGGGTGCCCAGCCCCAATTAATTAACTTTCATTAATAATTCTCTTCACATGTTTTGCCCTGATTTATCGATAAGCAACTTAATTTTGCAATAGACACTCCTCCATGGTATGTGAAATGTTGGAAGGCACCCGAGGATTCGGTTAGCCATGGCTTGTGAAAGCAAAAGGTTGGGAGGAGTGTCATCTATAACCAAACTAAAATACATGTGTAAACAAAAGAGAAGAGGGATGATCTACCTTGCAGGTAGAGATAACGTCCTTCATGGGATCTGCTCTTTGAAAGTCTGTTTGACAAGGGGGTTAGAGTGCCCACTACCATTCGTTGACAACAACAAACACCTCTCAAAACTTTATTTTTATGCTCTCTTTATGATTTCAAAACTTAAAAAGCTCTAGCACATGATTTAATCCCTGCTTCCCTCTGCGAAGGGCCTTTCTTTTACTTTATGTTGAGTCAGTTTACCTACTCCTTTCTATCTTAGAAGCAAACACTTGTGTCAACTTTGTGTGCATTGATTCTTACATGCTTGCTTATTGCACTTATTATATTACTTTGTGTTGACAATTATCCATAAGATATGCATGTTGAAAGTTGAAGGCAATTGCTGAAACTTAAATCTTCCTTTGTGTTGCTTCAAAACCTTTTATTAAGAATCTATTGCTTTATGAGTTAACTCTTATGCAAGACTTTTTGATGCTTGTCTTGAAAGTACTATTCATGAAAAGTTTTTGCTATATGATTCAGTTGTTTAGTCATTATCTTTTTGTTAGCAAACTATAGACCATTGCTTTGAGTCACTTCATTCATCTCATATGCTTTACAATAGTATTGATCAAGATTATGTTGGTAGCATGTCATTTCAGAAATTATTCTTTTTATCGTTTACCTACTCGAGGGCGAGTAGGAAATAAGCTTGGGGATGCTTGATACATCTGCAACATATCTATAATTTCTTATGTTCCATGCTAGTTTTATGACAATACCTACATGTTTTATTCACACTTTATAATGTTTTTATGAATGTTCTGGGACTAACCTATTAACAAGATGCCACAGTGCCAGTTCCTGTTTTCTGCTGTTTTTTATTTCAGAAAAGTTGTTTTACAAATATTCTCGGAATTGGACGAAACAAAAGCCCCCGGCCCTATTTTCCATGGAGTGTTCCAGAAGACCGAAGAGGAGTCGAGGAAGGCCAGCAGGGGGACCTCCCCATATGGAGGCGCGGGGGGGCCCACAGCCGCGCCGTGACGTGGGGAGGGAGCCCCCTGGCTCCCCCGACGCTGCCCCTTCGCCTATTTATTCCTTCGTCCCCGAAAACCCTAGTACCGAGAGCCAAAATACCAGAACAGTTCCAGAGACGCCGCCGCCGTCAACCCTAACTCGGGGGTTCAGAAGATCTCCTCCGGCACCCTGCCGGAGAGGGGAATCATCACCGGAGGGTTCTACATCACCATGCCCGCCTCCGGACTGATGCGTGAGTAGTTCATCCTTGGACTACGGGTCCATAGATGTAGCTAGATGGTTGTCTTCTCCTATTGTGCCATCATGTTTAGATCTTGTGAGCTGCCTATCATGATCAAGATCATCTATTTGTAATGCTACATGTTGTGTTTGTTGGGATCCGATGAATATGGAATACTATGTCAAGTTGATTATTGATCTATCATATATGTGTTGTTTATGATCTTGCATGCTCTCCGTTGCTAGTAGAGGCTCTGGCCAAGTTGATACTTGTGACTCCAAGAGGGAGTATTTATGCTAGATAGTGGGTTCATGTCTCCATTGAATGCGGGAGTGACAGCAACCCCTAAGGTTGTGGATGTGCTATTGCCACTAGGGATAAAACATCAATGCTTTGTCTAAGGATATTTGTATTGTTTACATTACGCACAATACTTAATGCAATTGTCTGTTGCTTGCAACTTAATACTGGAAGGGGTGCGAATGCTAACCCGAAGGTGGACTTTTTAGGCATAGATGCATGCTGGATGGCGGTCTATGTTCTTTGTCGTAATGCCCTAAGTAAATCTCATAGTAGTCATCATGATATGTATGTGCATTGTTATGCCCTCTCTATTTGTCAATTGCCCAACTCGTAATTTGTTTACCCAACATGTTATTTATCTTATTGGAGAGACACCACTAGTGAACTGTGGACCCCGGTCCATTTTTTTACATCTGAAATACAACCTACTGCAATCATTGTTCTCTTTTGTTCTCTGCAAGCAAACATCATTTTCCACACCATACGTTTAATCCTTTGTTTTTAGCAAGCCGGTGAGATTGACAACCTCACTGTTAAGTTGGGGCAAAGTAGTTTGATTGTGTTGTGCAGGTTCCACGTTGGCACTGGAATCTCTGGTGTTGCGCCACACTACACTTCTTCACCAACAACCTTCACGTGATCTTCATCTCCTACTGGTTCGATAACCTTGGTTTCTTACTGAGGGAAAACTCGCTGCTGTACTCATCATACCTTCCTCTTGGGTTTCCCAACGGACGTGTGCTTTACCGTCACAAGAATAAACATGTATTAGTCCAAATACTCTAGCACGGTGTCATAGTTACCAAAATAATGGATAAGGGTAAAATACCCTTACAATCTCCCCCTTTTTGATATACGATGACAAACCGAGCTAGAGTCACATATAGATATTATGATAAGCTTTAAACCTTGATTCCATATGTGATATTAAGACAGCTCCCCATAATATGTGCATTTGGAGAATTTGCATTTGAATGCAAAGTGCACCATTTGTGGAATATGAGAAGCTCCCCCAATATCTTTAGGAAACAAGCATGGTATGGACATGTGAATATCAAGATATATAAGCATAGCACATAGTCATCTCAACATAGAGATCTAAGCATATATGTCAACACCCGGATTTTTAAGTCCAGATGCCTGTCATGCCATACATCGCAATCCCAGGAATATTGTTGTTGCGAGGCATAACAGTTGAATATCATAAGTCATCATTCATTACATACCATAGTCGTCTTACAAATAGAGATCACACGATCCCATATTACACACGAGTTGATCTAGGGATCAACATTCACCAAGTTCATAGTTTCATAGCGGAAGCGTAAAGTAGAAGGGACTCTCTAGTCCACGGGCCAACGTCCGACGTCGAAGGCTCCCTAGTTGTCGTGGGCGTCCTGCGGGTCGTCTTCTTCATGCTTGTGGTTCTGCTTCAAAATCCGGCCATTTGAATAGCCAGGGACACAGCCGTGAGTACTTTAAAGTACTCGCAAACTAATGCTAAGGTAAGTGCTAACAATCCTAGTAAGGGGGTGCTAAGCTCTAGTTTATTTTGCATAAAGCAGAATTTGTTTCACAAACATTTTTGTAAACAACTCTTTATGTACCAACTACTCAAGTGGGAACATTAGTGTCATTCCCACAACTCTGTTGTGATTCCAAGTCAAAGTCTCCATTCAAGTTCAAAGTCATAAGTCACCCTTCACCATTCATAGTTTTCGAAAAGTTCGATGACGGAACAGTATGGCCTTTCCAACTTGTCCATAACCGAGGACGCGGCTATTCGAATAGGTTTAACTCTGCGAGAGGTTGTACACTTGTGCCACAACAATTGCAATAGCTCGTCGAGGTAATCGGCTCTGATTTATCGTACGCGACGCGAACTACCAATCATAACCTTTCATTTACACACCCTAGTATAGGCACCTCTCCCCATGAGCTTGGCCTCCCAGTGAAGACCAACTGTCAACCTGGGAACTGCACAGGGCTTGGGCCGGACATTCACCTCATCGCGCATCATATCGTATCATCTCAGTTGTTTGTGGTAGAGGCAGCTTTCGGCATAACCCCGATGATGCTTGTTTAGAGGGAACCCATACTAAGACACACAAACTTCCAGCTAAGCCCTACCCAGATTCAGGTATTGTGGGGGTACGGTAAAATTGGAATGGTATCGCATCCGAACCCAACCATCAGTGTTTTGTAAAATTCACCAAGTCATTCACGAGATCACATTCACCTTCAAAAGAAATCATTCAATGGGATGCATCTTCATTCCAAGGTTTCAAAACTCCTTCAAAATCTCTCAATAGAATGACTCGTCATTCCAAGGTTTTCGAAATCTTTCCGGTTCCGAGCTTCCCACATGGAGTAGCCACTTTCAAATCAGCACTAGCATCTATGCAAGAGGGATGCTAAGTATTTGGTTTGTTTCTAGGCTAAGTTTGATACTCTTGTACTAGTCTAATACTAGCCAAGTGAATCATGAATCAAAAAGTACTTTGATAAAACAAAGGTAAATAGAGTTTGTAAGTACAAACTGGAAATTAAGATCATAAGCCTAAAGTAAATTAGGGGAAGGCTTTGCTCATAGAGAGCTTAGCAAGTTGCAAGAGTATTATCTTGCAACCAAAATGGTTTGCCTCAAGCTAGCTTGCATTGGTGGTAGCTTGCTAACTTTACTACTTTAGTCACCAACTTGTACTTTGACCAAAGTTAACTATAAAAGTAACCCATCTAGAAAACAGGTAAGAATTTGTAAAATCAAAACTTAGGATGGGTTCATATAATAAAAGGGTAAGAAACATGGTGCCTTGCCCCAAGGGCGTGCACCTTGCAAGAATATTAGTTTGCAAACTAAATATCTTAGCTTGCAAACAATATCACCTTGCAAAGGTAATTTCTATCAGTGCTAGCTTGCCTTGGTTGAAGTGAGGGTCCAAGTCCTTTTCTCCTTCCTTGTTGTAGAAGTCCACCTCTTCCTGGTGGTCTCCGGTACTAGCGTCTAAAATACGAATACGGGATACACAATCATCATACCAAACTTACATACTAACTAATCTCATACCAGCTTCACACAACTTAACTAGCATCCCACACTACTATTAAGTGGGTGGAGGTGTTCCTCTTATTCAAGAAAAACAATTTCCTCTCATACTAACTTAGGTGTTACTTTTAATTACTTAGAGAAATAATTTCCTCTCATTACTTTATTAAGATTTAATTTCTCTTATGAACACAATATGACCTAGGTTGACTAAGGTCAACCTCTTCATACTCCTCATTTGAGAAAAATGATTTAAATGAGGTTTCATACCTCATACAATTTAATCCTAACAAGGGTAATGATTTAAGGTCACCCAATACTCAATATGAGATTATATAGACCATGGTCCATACCTCATGTTGAAATACTTGGGACCAAGATTTAAATGAGAGAGAAACCTCTCATAAGATTTAACACATAGTTGTAACTAGGTTAGCAACTACCATTGAGGTGATTGCACCACCTCAACAATTCATTGGTTATTCTAACAATACTTGTACTCACACCAATACTACACTTAGAGTGCATTGGTTGTGTGGCTTGAGGAAAATAATCTCCTCTCCTTACATGTAAGTGATAGTTTCCATCTAGTGTTTGAGAAATACCTTTCTCTTACTGAAAACTTCTTAAGATTTAATTTCTCCAACATTCATGCATGAAATCAAGTTGACCAAAGTCAACCATTCATCATCATAAATTGAGAAATAGATTTAAATGAGATAAAATACCTCATTCCATTTAATAACACTACCTATGATTTAAATCTCTTAGTAATTCATATAGGTGAGTTTGGCCAGGGGTCCAAACATCACATGAATTCCTTTGAGATAAGATTTAAATGAAGCATAAGACTTCATATGAATTACTTAATAATTTCGGACAATATCAACTAGTTAAACTAGCCATATTGCACATTTCTTAAACTAGGGCAAGATCATGCAAAGTGACCACACCATTTTATTTCATAAACAATTAGTGCAAGTCAAAAGTGAGCTAAAGGAGTTGGAATTTACTCAATAGCTATTTTGGTTGATTTTTAAGAATTATTCTAAGGCAGAAAAGTCCCTGGCTTGTTATTTTTGTCAGATTAATTCTACAAAGAGGTTGACCATGAGGCCAGTGGCATTGGGTAGATATTTTCCTAAGCTTTCCAACGGTATAAAATTCACTAGATTTGGTTTAGCCAATTTGAAATGGTTGAATTTCAAAGTGGAGGCGATATTACAATTATTTGAAAAAGTTTAAAACCAATTTGAACTAGTCGGGACTGGCGGGAAAGCCGAATGGACTGAAAGATTTAAACATGGCCCAAGCCAGCCCGGTAACGTTTCGGGCCAGCTGACAAAGGGGCCCGCGCGTCAGTGACGGTGGCTTACCGAATCGGTACGCGCGAGTGGTGGCCGTGCGATCAGATCAAGATCCAACGGCGGGGGATCGTCGTCGTCGTCGACGAGAGGCAGACGCGGGCACGGCGGAGGTAGGGGGTCGGAGCGGTCGTCGGAGCTCCGGCGGTCGACGGCGAGGTGCGCAGCGACGTTGTCGAAGACGGCGGTCCTCCCGGTAGCGGTGGCGTCTCGGGGAGGGCTCCAATCGGCGGCGGCGTCTGCGTCGGCTTGCGGGTCTCCGGCGTGCAATTGGAGGGCTCTGGTGGGTAATTGAGGGAGAGAGATGGTCGAGGAGGATCAGAAGAGAGAGGGAAGCAAGTTTGGTGTGGAGATGGAGGCGGGATCGTCCTCCTTTTATAGCGACGCGAGGTGGCCGGAGGTGCGCGGCGGAGCCGGCGCATGGTCGCGGTGTTTCCGGCGAGTAATGGGGATGGGCGAGGGCGGAGTTAGGTAGGCGAGATCCGGGCGAAGCTAACGAGCGTGATGGCGAGGTGGGGGACGGTCGCGGCGACGACGCATTGCGTCCGTGCTTGCGGCGGCGTTCACGGGATCGTGTCGACGTCTCCGGCGGCGGTGGTCCAGGGCCGTGGTTGCGAGCGTGTCTGGTGGATTCGCGGTGCGGCGCTGATGCTCAGGGAGAAGAGAGGGGGCCAGGGATGGAGCGGGGCGGCGAGTCGATGGTTGGCCGCGGTGCGCGCGTCGGCAGACATGCAATGGCATGGCCATGCCGCTCCTGTCGCACCAGTGCGTCGTGGGTGCGTGCTGGCCTGGGTTCTGTGGTCCACCTTTCGACTAATGGCGCGTATGAGCTTGCTCAGGGGACCAAGGGGAGGCAGTAGGGCAAGGTGGTCGGTGCTAGAGTGAAGAGAAGAGAGGGGGAGCAAGAGGGTATGTCCATGGCCGGCATGGCCATGGCTAGGCCATGTGTAGCTAGCTCCTCTAGGGTTTTTGTGTGTTGTAGGGTGAGAGGGGACAAGGGAACAGAATGGTGTAGGTTGGGGTAGATTATGGGTAGTGTAGGACACTATTTCAAATAGTGTGTGTGGTTCCCTATTTATGTTTCATCAAATTTTGCCCAAATTTGAATTGGCTCAAAAGGTTGACAATTTTGAAAGGGGTGTAATTGGTTTGGTTCTAAATGACCAGAGGCAAAGAAAGGTGGTGGTGGAATTTAGAAAATCGAAATATAGCAAATTCCCTAAGTGGGAGATTGTTCCACTTAATTAAAAGTGCCAACTTTGGATGAGCCTAGCAATTGATTAATAAGGATTTTGGCAGGGTGGTCTTTACAAAGGTTGCTCACCTTGATGTCCTCTTGGATGACATGCAAAGAGTTGGGAAAGTCTAGTTTGAAAAACTTGAAATGGAGAGGCTCAAAGTAGGGACCAGAATACTTATGGCAGATTTGACCATTATTGCATGTGATCCCCAATTGAGTTTGAAATTGATTTGAATTGGGTTTCTTGGATTCCAAAAGTTGTAATAGATGTTTAGCATCATTATACAACTAATGGTGAAGGCCAAAATGGGCTAGGGTCAAAATTTAGAAAAATGGCATAAGCCCTATGTGAGGTTTTGTGAATTTCTAACTATTTAAACTTTTATTTTTCTTGGCCTTGCTTTGACAAGGGTGAGGTTTTATTTGGTGTTAGATGAAGTTGGATGAAAGGTTCCAACCATTTTGAGGCAAGGTTGGTGCCTAGATCAAGAGTTGATAAATTGGCCCTATGTGTATGTGAGGAAAATGGAAATATCCCACTATTGGGTTTCTCTCCATTTGATTGGACTTGACTTGACTCCAATGTCATTCTTATTAGTTTAGAAGCAATTTCAAACCATTGAAACCATTCCAAGAGGTCTAGCTCAAAGATTTGTAAAATTGGCCAAAACACATAGGAGATGACAAGTCAATTTTTCTTATTCTTGTAAGGTGCTCCCCTTGCTTTACTTGAGCAAGGTGGAGGGTCAAGTTAAGGTTAGATTGGGTTCAGAGATGGTTTCACACCATTTGGTAAAAGTAGAAGGGCATAGGACAAGAATTGGTGAAAATGGCTACGGGTCACATATGCCTCTATGCATATGTGGCACTTGATTTTTATTGAACTTGGCTTGACCCAATTGATGTTGTTGAGAGTTGAAAAGGTATATAGGAGTGATCCACCCATTCCACTTCAAGTCTAGGGTCAAGATCCTCAATTTCACAAATTGATATTTTGCTCTCATATACCTCTATGGCATTATTACTCTCTTTTTGAAAACCTTGTGTTCCACTTTGGATTGTGTTGGAAAAGTACTAGATAAGGTTTAAGAATACTTTCCAATTCTCTACATAAAGTAGAAAGGCCTAGGGGAAGTTTTACAAAATAGCCATAGGCATATATGCTTCTTTCTAAAATAAGATTTTTCCTTTTTATTCTATTTTTCAAAGATTGATGTCAAGAGGGATGTGGTTTAGGGTTTAACAAGTTTTACAATGGTTCACTACCATTTAGTAAAATAAGAGAAGGTAGGGTTCAATATTTACCTATTAGGGCTATAGGCCCACATATAGCTTTCTTCTATTTTGGGTTTCTCAAAACCAGATCCAAATGATTTTGGAAAAGGTTTAGGGTTCTTCTTATTTGATTTCTTTCTCTTTTTGTTTTTATTTGGTTTGTGATCTTCACTTGATCACTCTAGGGTTTGAGGGTGTATCACATAAGTATACCACACTCATCAAGGCAAGAACACAAGTAATAGGTAGGAGCACTAGGCATAACACTCTAATTCGAGAAAAGTTTTTGTTGGTCCTCATTTTTGGAAAAAGGAAAATTCATTTACGCTTTGTTTTGAAATTTGGGATGTTACAAACCCTTCCCCTTAAACAAATCTCGTCCCGAGATTTTAAGAGGAGTTAGGTTCCTAAGAGAGATTGGGTGATATGATTTAGCAGGAAACATACTTGGCATATTCTGAGATGCTTCTTGTGCCTCGGTGGTCTTCAGGTTGTAGTAGCGACCGTTGCGGTTGTTCGGGTAGTTTGGAGCAAAATTTCTTCTAGTTGCGAAACGGCGCTGCTGCTGTGCAGGTGCAGCGGGGTTGGCAGCGATCTTGGCAAGCTTCTTGGGGCATTCATTGGAGTAATGACCCACGAGTTCCACATGCATAGCAGGTTACCGTTGCCTTGTCGTTTTGTGTAATAGGTACGAGCATTGCTTCCAGTTCTTGGGGCTTTGTTGGCGGCTTTCACCTGGACACTTGGTTAGAGTAGTGACCAGTAACACCACATGCGTAGCAAGTCACATCGGAATTGGCTGCGGGGGCATGGTGGGGTATTGGGAGGAGCCGTTCTAGTGATGCTATCTTCACGCGGAGGCGGGCAATGAGGTAGTCCTTCTTGGCTTGCTGATGGCGAAGTGCCTTGCGCTCCATTGCAAGGATGTTGATGGCGTCAGTCATCTTGGCGTGCTCAGGGGGTATCTGATTTGCTTGGGCACGGGAGTTGTTGCGGGTAGGAGGGGCCATCTGAACATTGAAGTAGATGATAAGGTAAGAGGGAAACTTCTATGGTTTGTTTGAGTTAAAATTCACAAAGTTCAAAAATTGAAAACTTGGGTAGTGTTGAAGGGGGTAAAAACCAGCAACACCTTTTCATTCATACCAAACATCACACATTACAAATCTAACACACCGTTGGTTTGAAGAACCATTCATTCGTTCTACGATACAAGGGGATCCTGATACAACTCACACCTACTTCGGTCTTTGGGGTGATACTACTCTTCCGGGTGGAATCTTCTTCTTCACGGGTGAGATGCTTGACGATAGGCGAGGGCGTTGTCCAAATCCCTGCGGGTTTTGTACTTGCTGAAGTCCTGAGGTGCTTCATAGGGATTCATCTTTGGTTGTGGTGGGGGCATGGTCATTGGTTCTCCCCGGGGTCATGTCTTGGGTAGTAGATGAAGCGAGTGTTCTTGATTTTGTCCTTATTTTGTCCACACAGACGAAAAATTGCTTCTTGCATTGCTTCGGCTAGTCCTTCCTTCCAGGTGTTTCCTGTTACAGCAATCCAAATGGTTTCCCATACCGGGGCATCAAGCTTTCTTCGTAGATCAGTAGAAACGTCCCACTGAGGCGGTTCTCCTGCCTTTGCCTTGAGTGGCATTCCGAAGAACTTAGGGTATGGGTGTCCTAGATAATCCACTAGTTGCTTCAACTCTTTTTCGAACTTGAGGTCGCCTTCGGGACCAAGCTGATAGGACTCCCATTGGTACGTCATCTGTGAGCAAAGAGGAGTAAATTAGAGAAGTAGTCAAGTGTGCAAGTTTTTATGTAGGCTTGCAAGAAAGTAGAGTATGTCTTTCTCATTTTTGGCAAGGAATCTCAAAGGTAAGGGTAAGAACAAGTTTTCACAAATATTCACTTCATTGGTTTTTGAAACTAAGTTTTTCAGACGTCCATTCTAACTAGGGTCTCCTAAGGTCAAACAATGGCTCTGATACCAACTTGTCAACACCCGGATTTTTAAGTCCAGATGCTCTGTCATGCCATACATCGCAATCCCGGGAATATTGTTGTTGCGAGGCATAACGGTTGAATATCATAAGTCATCATTCATTACATACCATAGTCGTCTTACAAATAGAGATCACACGATCCCATATTACACAGAGTTGATCTAGGGATCAACATTCACCAAGTTCATAGTTTCATAGCGGAAGCGTAAAGTAGAAGGGACTCTCTAGTCCACAGGCCAACGTCTGACGTCAGAAGGCTCCCTAGTTGTCGTGGGCGTCCTGCGGGTCGTCTTCTTCATGCTGTGGTTCTGCTTCAAAATCTGGCCATTTGAATAGCCAGGGACACAGCCGTGAGTACTTTAAAGTACTCGCAAACTAATGCTAAGGTAAGTGCTAACAATCCTAGTAAGGGGGTGCTAAGCTCTAGTTTATTTTGCATAAAGCAGAATTTGTTTCACAAACATTTTTGTAAACAACTCTTTATGTACCAACTACTCAAGTGGGAACATTAGTGTCATTCCCACAACTCAGTTGTGATTCCAAGTCAAAGTCTCCATTCAAGTTCAAAGTCATAAGTCACCCTTCACCATTCATAGTTTTCGAAAAGTTCGATGACGGAACAGTATGGCCTTTCCAACTGTCCATAACCGAGGACGCGGCTATTCGAATAGGTTTAACTCTGCAGAGGTTGTACACTTGTGCCACAACAATTGCAATAGCTCGTCGAGGGTAACCGGCCCTGATTTATCGTACGCGATACGCGAACTACCAATCATAACCTTTCATTTACACACCCTAGTATAGGCACCTCTCCCCATGAGCTTGGCCTCCCGGTGAAGACCAAGCTGTCAACTCGGGAACCGCACGGAGGCTTGGGCCGGACATTCACCTCATCGCGCATCATATCGTATCATCTCAGTTGTTTGTGGTAGAGGCAGCTTTCGGCATAACCCCGATGATGCTTGTTTAGAGGGAACCCATACTAAGACACACAAACTTCCAGCTAAGCCCTACCCAGATTCAGGTATTGTGGGGGTACGGTAAAATTGGAATGGTATCGCATCCGAACCCAACCATCAGTGTTTTGTAAAATTCACCAAGTCATTCACAGATCACATTCACCTTCAAAAGAAATCATTCAATGGGATGCATCTTCATTCCAAGGTTTCAAAACTCCTTCAAAATCTCTCAATAGAATGACTCGTCATTCCAAGGTTTTTCGAAATCTTTCCAGTTTCCAGTTTCCCACATGGAGTAGCCACTTTCAAATCAGCACTAGCATCTATGCAAGAGGGATGCTAAGTATTTGGTTTGTTTCTAGGCTAAGTTTGATACTCTTGTACTAGTCTAATACTAGCCAAGTGAATCATGAATCAAAAAGTACTTTGATAAAACAAAGGTAAATAGAGTTTGTAAGTACAAGCTGGAAATTAAGATCATAAGCCTAAAGTAAATTAGGGGAAGGCTTTGCTCATAGAGAGCTTAGCAAGTTGCAAGAGTATTATCTTGCAACCAAAATGGTTTGCCTCAAGCTAGCTTGCATTGGTGGTAGCTTGCTAACTTTACTACTTTAGTCACCAACTTGTACTTTGACCAAAGTTAACTATAAAAGTAACCCATCTAGAAAACAGGTAAGAATTTGTAAAATCAAAACTTAGGATGGGTTCATATAATAAAAGGGTAAGAAACATGGTGCCTTGCCCCAAGGGGCGTGCACCTTGCAAGAATATTAGTTTGCAAACTAAATATCTTAGCTTGCAAACAATATCACCTTGCAAAGGTAATTTCTATCAGTGCTAGCTTGCCTTGGTTGAAGTGAGGGTCCAAGTCCTTTTCTCCTTCCTTGTTGTAGAAGTCCACCTCTTCCTGGTGGTCTCCGGTACTAGCGTCTAAAATACGAATACGGGATACACAATCATCATACCAAACTTACATACTAACTAATCTCATACCAGCTTCACACAACTTAACTAGCATCCCACACTACTATTAAGTGGGTGGAGGTGTTCCTCTTATTCAAGAAAAACAATTTCCTCTCATACTAACTTAGGTGTTACTTTTAATTACTTAGAGAAATAATTTCCTCTCATTACTTTATTAAGATTTAATTTCTCTTATGAACACAATATGACCTAGGTTGACTAAGGTCAACCTCTTCATACTCCTCATTTGAGAAAAATGATTTAAATGAGGTTTCATACCTCATACAATTTAATCCTAACAAGGGTAATGATTTAAGGTCACCCAATACTCAATATGAGATTATATAGACCATGGTCCATACCTCATGTTGAAATACTTGGGACCAAGATTTAAATGAGAGAGAGACCTCTCATAAGATTTAACACATAGTTGTAACTAGGTTAGCAACTACCATTGAGGTGATTGCACCACCTCAACAATTCATTGGTTATTCTAACAATACTTGTACTCACACCAATACTACACTTAGAGTGCATTGGTTGTGTGGCTTGAGGAAAATAATCTCCTCTCCTTACATGTAAGTGATAGTTTCCATCTAGTGTTTGAGAAATACCTTTCTCTTACTGAAAACTTCTTAAGATTTAATTTCTCCAACATTCATGCATGAAATCAAGTTGACCAAAGTCAACCATTCATCATCATAAATTGAGAAATAGATTTAAATGAGATAAAATACCTCATTCCATTTAATAACACTACCTATGATTTAAATCTCTTAGTAATTCATATAGGTGAGTTTGGCCAGGGGTCCAAACATCACATGAATTCCTTTGAGATAAGATTTAAATGAAGCATAAGACTTCATATGAATTACTTAATAATTTCGGACAATATCAACTAGTTAAACTAGCCATATTGCACATTTCTTAAACTAGGGCAAGATCATGCAAAGTGACCACACCATTTTATTTCATAAACAATTAGTGCAAGTCAAAAGTGAGCTAAAGGAGTTGGAATTTACTCAATAGCTATTTTGGTTGATTTTTAAGAATTATTCTAAGGCAGAAAAGTCCCTGGCTTGTTATTTTTGTCAGATTAATTCTACAAAGAGGTTGACCATGAGGCCAGTGGCATTGGGTAGATATTTTCCTAAGCTTTCCAACGGTATAAAATTCACTAGATTTGGTTTAGCCAATTTGAAATGGTTGAATTTCAAAGTGGAGGCGATATTACAATTATTTGAAAAAGTTTAAAACCAATTTGAACTAGCTGGGCTGGCGGGAAAGCCGAATGGACTGAAAGATTTAAACATGGCCCAAGCCAGCCCGGTAACGTTTCGGGCCAGGCTGACAAAGGGGCCCGCGCGTCGATGACGGTGGCTTACCGAAACGGTACGCGCGAGTGGTGGCCGTGCGATTAGATCAAGATCCAACGGCGGGGGATCGTCGTCGTCGTCGACGAGAGGCAGACGCGGGCACGGCGGAGGTAGGGGGTCGGAGCGGTCGTCGGAGCTCCGGCGGTCGACGGCGAGGTGCGCAGCGACGTTGTCGAAGACGGCGGTCCTCCTGGTAGCAGTGGCGTCTCCGGGGAGGGCTCCAATCGGCGGCGGCGTCTGCGTCGGCTTGCGGGTCTCCGGCGTGCAATTGGAGGGCTCTGGTGGGTAATTGAGGGAGAGAGATGGTCGAGGAGGATCAGAAGAGAGAGGGAAGCAAGTTTGGTGTGGAGATGGAGGCGGGATCGTCCTCCTTTTATAGCGACGCGAGGTGGCCAGAGGTCTGCGGCGGAGCCGACATGGTCGCGGTGTTTCTGGCGAGTAATGGGGATGGGCGAGGGCGGAGTTAGGTAGGCGAGATCCAGGCGAAGCTAACGAGCGTGATGGCGAGGTGGGGGACGGTCTGGCGACGACGCATTGCGTCCGTGCTTGCGGCGGCGTTTACGGGATCGTGTCGACGTCTCCGGCGGCGGTGGTCCAGGGCCGTGGTTGCGAGCGTGTACGGGTGGATTCGCGGTGCGGCGCCGATGCTCGGGGAGAAGAGAGGGGCCGGGGATGGAGCGGGGCGGCGAGTCGATGGTTGGCCGCGGTGCGCGCGTCGGCGGAGCATGCAATGGCATGGCCATGCCGCTCCTGTCGCACCGGTGCGTCGTGGGCGCGTGCTGGCTCGGGTTCCGTGGTCCACCTTTCGACTAATGGCGCGTATGAGCTTGCTCAGGGGACCAAGGGGAGGCAGTAGGGCAAGGTGGTCGGTGCTAGAGTGAAGAGAAGAGAGGGGGAGCAAGAGGGTATGTCCATGGCCGGCATGGCCATGGCTAGGCCATGTGTAGCTAGCTCCTCTAGGGTTTTTGTGTGTTGTAGGGTGAGAGGGGACAAGGGAACAGAATGGTGTAGGTTGGGGTAGATTATGGGTAGTGTAGGACACTATTTCAAATAGTGTGTGTGGTTCCCTATTTATGTTTCATCAAATTTTGCCCAAATTTGAATTGGCTCAAAAGGTTGACAATTTTGAAAGGGGTGTAATTGGTTTGGTTCTAAATGACCAGAGGCAAAGAAAGGTGGTGGTGGAATTTAGAAAATCGAAATATAGCAAATTCCCTAAGTGGGAGATTGTTCCACTTAATTAAAAGTGCCAACTTTGGATGAGCCTAGCAATTGATTAATAAGGATTTTGGCAGGGTGGTCTTTACAAAGGTTGCTCACCTTGATGTCCTCTTGGATGACATGCAAAGAGTTGGGAAAGTCTAGTTTGAAAAACTTGAAATGGAGAGGCTCAAAGTAGGGACCAGAATACTTATGGCAGATTTGACCATTATTGCATGTGATCCCCAATTGAGTTTGAAATTGATTTGAATTGGGTTTCTTGGATTCCAAAAGTTGTAATAGATGTTTAGCATCATTATACAACTAATGGTGAAGGCCAAAATGGGCTAGGGTCAAAATTTAGAAAAATGGCATAAGCCCTATGTGAGGTTTTGTGAATTTCTAACTATTTAAACTTTTATTTTTCTTGGCCTTGCTTTGACAAGGGTGAGGTTTTATTTGGTGTTAGATGAAGTTGGATGAAAGGTTCCAACCATTTTGAGGCAAGGTTGGTGCCTAGATCAAGAGTTGATAAATTGGCCCTATGTGTATGTGAGGAAAATGGAAATATCCCACTATTGGGTTTCTCTCCATTTGATTGGACTTGACTTGACTCCAATGTCATTCTTATTAGTTTAGAAGCAATTTCAAACCATTGAAACCATTCCAAGAGGTCTAGCTCAAAGATTTGTAAAATTGGCCAAAACACATAGGAGATGACAAGTCAATTTTTCTTATTCTTGTAAGGTGCTCCCCTTGCTTTACTTGAGCAAGGTGGAGGGTCAAGTTAAGGTTAGATTGGGTTCGAGAGATGGTTTCACACCATTTGGTAAAAGTAGAAGGGCATAGGACAAGAATTGGTGAAAATGGCTACGGGTCACATATGCCTCTATGCATATGTGGCACTTGATTTTTATTGAACTTGGCTTGACCCAATTGATGTTGTTGAGAGTTGAAAAGGTATATAGGAGTGATCCACCCATTCCACTTCAAGTCTAGGGTCAAGATCCTCAATTTCACAAATTGATATTTTGCTCTCATATACCTCTATGGCATTATTACTCTCTTTTTGAAAACCTTGTGTTCCACTTTGGATTGTGTTGGAAAAGTACTAGATAAGGTTTAAGAATACTTTCCAATTCTCTACATAAAGTAGAAAGGCCTAGGGGAAGTTTTACAAAATAGCCATAGGCATATATGCTTCTTTCTAAAATAAGATTTTTCCTTTTTATTCTATTTTTCAAAGATTGATGTCAAGAGGGATGTGGTTTAGGGTTTAACAAGTTTTACAATGGTTCACTACCATTTAGTAAAATAAGAGAAGGTAGGGTTCAATATTTACCTATTAGGGCTATAGGCCCACATATAGCTTTCTTCTATTTTGGGTTTCTCAAAACCAGATCCAAATGATTTTGGAAAAGGTTTAGGGTTCTTCTTATTTGATTTCTTTCTCTTTTTGTTTTTATTTGGTTTGTGATCTTCACTTGATCACTCTAGGGTTTGAGGGTGTATCACATAAGTATACCACACTCATCAAGGCAAGAACACAAGTAATAGGTAGGAGCACTAGGCATAACACTCTAATTCAGAAAAGTTTTTGTTGGTCCTCATTTTTGGAAAAAGGAAAATTCATTTCTGCTTTGTTTTGAAATTTGGGATGTTACAATATAAATACATGACCATACATGAATTACTTAAGGTAGCAAATGGTTCTTGGAATGAAGAAACAACCAAATAAGCCCAAGGTGAATAAGAAGCAAATAAAATGTCAAGCCATGACTTGTGCAACCAAGGACCCCGTAATCCTAGACTCTACTCTCTTCTCCCCCTTTGGCATCGGAACACCAAAAAGGCGAAGAAGAAAGTAGGGATGCTAGCGTTCCCATCAATAGAACTCGGTCCCGTCATCACCATCACCATCATCATCATCATCCTCGTCATCATCATCAGCAACATCCTCTTCATCATACTGGTCCTCGTCTTCATCATCATTGTTTCTATGCCTAGGAGGAGGACCACCAAAAGTGTACATGGAGGGATCAAAGTTCTGGAGCATCTCATCGGTAATGGGAGGCATCTCCCAATTAGGAGCATGCACAGGCTCCATCTCAGGACCAGGAGGACGAACAGGGGCATTCCGTGCAGCCATGAACTCATTTTGGCGCCTCCTTGTCTCTTGGTTCAAAGCAAGACTCTGGTGTGCAACATCATTGGTGTTTTTGCACATCTGCCATAAGCTGGAAAGGAACCGTGAGACACCATGTTGTGGGTGCCTAGAGGAGCTGGAGCTAGCAGGGTCATGACTTGCCTTAGACCGGCGCTCAGAAGACATCATGGAAGGGACATCCGGTTTATCTCCTTGGATAGGTATGTTGACGGCTTCCATCTTGACCCGTTCACCGTGAATATTGAGAGGTGTTGGCACAACCTTGTTGATGAGCAGCTGAACGCACTGAGCATAGTTAGGAGTCATCCTGTCGCGAACAGAGCGCCTGAGTTCACAATAGAGGAAATCACAACCATCAATGGTCTTCTGGCGCTCAGGGTGGCAATAGTACATCAAGTTCAGATGATATGCACGGACTTCACTTGTATCTCCGGACTTGCTGATGAGATTCTCACGGAATATCTTGGCGGGAACAAGGTAGGAGTAGTACATGCCGGAGATAGTGGGAGGGCCAGCTGTGGGTTCTGGAGGATAGCAGAAGGCAATGTCCCCTTTTGTGAACGTGTTGTGAGAGTATATCTTGAAACCATGAACACGACCACCACCAAACCCCATGGCTTCACAAAAATCAAGATAGTTGCAAGTATATTTCTCTTTGCCTGTCATCCAAGTCATAGTCCGAGCAGCATCATCATGGAAAAACACAGTGCAATGAAATTGCCTCACCAGGATTGGACAATAGGACTCATTAGAAGGCGTCAAGCACATGAGATCAAACAGCCCCATCCGCTTCAAAGTCCGAACCACCAAGCTATACTTGGTGGCTTCATGCATTTTCAGAACATCCTTGATGACCTTGGGCATCACAATGGTGCCATTCTTCATGCCCTCACGGGTGTTGTAGTACTCATCCCATAGCACTTGATGTGTCTTGGTCCAGAAAAACTTATCCCCATGAGTGTAAGTGCGGTCCACAAAGCGATATGGGTTGGCCTCTCGAAGTCTTCTCCATCCCCCAATATGTACTGTGCCAACATTAAATGTTGGCAGTTGCTCAGTAAGGTCATCCTCCTGGGCTGCCTGTTTGTCTTTCTTCTTGGTGGCAATTGACTTGGTTCTTCCAGATGAGCTGTCAGGACCAGTAGGAGGAGGTGCACCGGAAGGCACACGACTGCTAGTACGTCGTCTTTGGAGGCCCCGTATGCATTCCTCTCTTGGCAACAGTGCCACGGTCCTCACCACTCCAATCATCTGAGAATCAAAAAAATAGAGCGAGGATAGTAGTGGGGTAAGTGTACATGTCATCAGTACATAGGGAGGCCAAAAAGCATAGCATATATCCAAGTGTTTCGGTGAGATTATGCGAAGAACTGGGCGATCCGGCGCACAGGCCGGTCCAACCGGACGACAGACCGGACGAGCTGGTTGCCAAGCCGGTTGACCAGGCGGCACGCCGGACCGGCCGGTTGAGAGGCCGGTTGACCGAGCTATAAACCGGGTGATGTCGACTTGTGATGTTTGCCCAGAAATTCAACCATAAAATCATGCAAAAACTCATAGACTTGAACATATACTATAGCAATAGAGTGACTAATGTGTATAGTGGTGTGAGACACTCTAATGGCATGAGGACTTGCTAACTCTAACCCTAATTTTTCTCAAATTTCCTCAAAATTGTGCAATGGGAGAGGAAAAGCGAGAGGGAGAGGGAATATAAGGAAGATTTACCCGAAGACATCGTTCTGTTTGCTCAAGTAAACAAGGAGAACACTTGAAGAGGGCTTGAGGGCAAAATCCCCAAGATCTCCAAATGTGGCTTGAGGAAGACCAAATCCTTTGGTGAAGATGCTTGGGAGAACCCGATCTACGATTGGGTGAAGTGTGGGGAGAATCTAGTGGAGGGAAGGGCCTAGGACGTGGTGGAGATGGTGTAGGCGGCGGCCATGGAGGTTGTGGAGGTGGGGAATAATGAGGAAGAAGATCCCCCAAGGGGTAACTTCCTCCCACTTAACCAGCCGCACGGCCGGTCGGCCGCCCGGTTGACCGGGCCAGGCGCCGGACGGCCTGGCGCAGAGGCCGGTCCGACCGGGCCAGAGACCGTCCACCGTTATTTTTGCCCGTTTTTGTCCCGTTTTACCTCGTTTTGCCCCTATTCTTTGTGTAAATGTGTATGAATGCTCAGATGATGACATGTACATATAGATAGATAGACGATGATGAGATGAGCATAGACATGGGGTTGGAAACACAAAGTTCTCTAGGCATACCCATTGGAGTGAAAATCCAAACAAGATGTAAATAGCAACAATGGGCATGATTCGAAATATATATCAAGAATCATAAGTCATTTTTAAGTGATTTTTGCAATAAGATCATTGAGCCTTATATAGTCAAATCAAGTTGCAATTGACGCTTAATGAGGGGCGGGGGATTCCTCCCCCTATGTGAAAGCGCAAATGTCATGAGACCTCGAAGAGACATGCTTGGGTCCATATAATGACATTGGGTCTATTTATGTTGCACACATAGGTATGCATCATACCAAGACATGGTAAGATGACTATCCCCATATGTGTTGTGCCTCTAAGCTAGATAGCAAGATAAATGCAAGAATATAGTGCAAGAAGTTATTCAATCTAAGTTTGTAGGATCAAGAATACCAAGTTCTCCTCTCAAGTTAACAAACCGGGCTTCATCCAAAGGCTTAGTGAAAATATCCGCCAATTGGTAGGTTGTCCCCACATGAGTGAGATCAATATCCTTATTGGCAACATGGTCACGTAGGAAGAAATGGCGAATGTCAATATGTTTGGTGCGACAATGTTGAGCCGGGTTATTGGCGATCTTAATTGCACTTTCATTGTCACAAACAAGAGGCACCGTACCAAGAGACACACCATAGTCTTTCAAGGTTTGCTTCATCCATAACAATTGAGTGCAACAAGATGCCGCGGATATATATTCGGCTTCGGCGGTGGATAACGCGCTGGAGTTTTGTTTCTTGGATGACCAACTCACCAATGACCGGCCAATAAATTGGCAAGCCCCGGAGGTAGACTTCCGGTCAACCTTATCACCGGCCCAATCGGAATCCGAATAGCCAATGAGTTCAAAGGTTGACCCCTTTGGATACCATAGCCCGAGAGTAGGAGTGAGAACAAGGTATCTTAGAATCCGTTTGACCGCCTTTAAATGGCTCTCCTTAGGAGCAGATTGAAAACGAGCACACATCCCTACACTTAGCATGATATCCGGCCTAGAGGCACAAACGTAGAGCAAGGATCCTATCATGGAGCGGTATACCTTTATATCCACATCCTTCTCACCGTAACATGAGCGAAGTTGCCCCTTTACGGGCATGGGTGTCTTCATTGGGCTTGCATTGGTCATGTTGAATTTCTTGAGCATGTCCTTCATATACTTTTCTTGAGAGATGAAGGTGCCTTTTGCAAGTTGCCTCACTTGGAAGCCTAGGAAGAACTTCAACTCTCCCATCATGGACATCTCAAATTTCCTAGTCATCAATAGCTCAAAAGCTTTGTTATGATTGGGGTTAGTTCCACCAAAGATAATATCATCAACATATATTTGACATATAAATAAGCCAACCCCTTTAACCCGCTTGGTGAAAAGGGTGGAATCGACCGTACCCATGCAAAACCCATCATGTAGTAAGAAATCACTAAGGAACTCATACCAAGCACGTGGAGCTTGCTTGAGACCGTAGAGTGCCTTATGGAGTAAATACACGTGGTTGGGTCGGCATGGGTCTTTGAAACCCGGGAGTTGAGCCACATATGCGGTTTCTTTTAGGGACCATTCAAAAATGCACTTTTCACATCCATTTGATATAGTTTGAAATTGTGGAAAGATGCAAATGCAAGCAAAAGACGAATAGCTTCAAGACGGGCTACCGGCGCAAAGGTATCCTCAAAATCCATACTTTCTATTTGGGAAAACCCTTGCGCCACTAACCTTGCTTTGTTTCATATGACAATGCCATTCTCATCTTGCTTGTTCTTGAATACCCATTTGGTCCCAATAACATTGATGCGATGATCCTTGGGTCTCTCAACTAGAGACCATACTTCATTACGAGTGAAACACTCCAATTCTTCTTGCATGGCAATTACCCAATCCGGATCAACGAAGGCTTCGTGTACCTTGAGTGGTTCAAAACTAGACACAAAAGAATGGTGTTGACAATAAGTGATAAGTAATGCATGGTGTCTACGATTTACCACTCCTCTTGAGATGCTACCAAGGACTTGATCTACTTTCATGTCACTTGCCCTTGTAGTGGCCTTGATCTTCCGAATGGTTCCTTCATGATCAATGAATTCATCTCTTGCTAGTACTTGATCATGAGGGACCACTTGAGCTTGATCATGAGTTGAGGATGTCTCTTGATCATCATCATGGTCTTGCTCAGTGGAGTGAGGACTTCCTTCTTGTTCTTTGGAATATGACTCATCTTGAGTGGAGGATGGTTCTTGAGTTGCACTTGATGGTTCGGCTTGAGTTGAGCTAGGCTCCACTTGAGCCGTGCTTGATACTTCTACTCCATCACTTCGATCATCAGTATGAACTTCTGTGGGCCGGATGTGTCCAATGCCCATAAGCTTGATGGCATTAGAAGGATCATCACCATTACCTGCAACACATGGAACAACTTGCTCCACTTGGGAGCCATTATCCTCCAAGAACACCACGTCACAAGATACTTCAATAGCCCCAGTGGACTTGTTGTAGTATCTATAGGTGTGGGAGTTCTCCGCATATCCAACAAATGTGCCCTCAATAGTTCTAGTTTCAAATTTACCGAGCTTTCCTTTGTTGTTCTTAACAAGACATTTGCATCCAAAGACACGAATGTACATGACATTAGGATTGTTACCCGTGAGAAGCTTGTATGGAGTTTTGTTGTGGAGGGGGCGGAGGAAGAGCCGGTTGGAGTAGTGGACAGCCGTAGAGATGGCTTCTCCCCAAAAGTTGTGGGGTGAGTTGAATTCACTCAACATGCATGGTTCTTGCCATCTCAATGATAGTCTGGTTCTTCCTTTCAACAACACCATTTTGTTGAGGGGTGTATGGCGCCGAAAACTCATGCTTGATGCCCTCATCATCAACAAATTCTTACATGGTGTAGTTCTTGAACTCGGTGCCATTGTCAGTCCTAATCGCCTTGATCTCGGATTCATACATCCGTTGAGCTTTCTTGGCAAAGGTGATGAACACTCTATGAGTCTCATCCTTAGACTTAAGGAGAAAGACCCAAGAGTATCTTGAGTAATCATCAACAATGACAAGTCCATACTTGCTTCCACGAAGAGTATCATAATGTGATGGCCCAAAGAGATCCAAATGAAGGAGCTCCAAAGGCCTAGATGTGGTGACGATGCTCTTGATAGGATGACTCTTCTTGAGTTGTTTTCCGGCTACACATGCATTGCATACATGATCTTTCTCAAAAGAAATGCCGGTTAGTCCAACAATGTGCTCACCCTTTAGGAGTTGTTTAAGATTTCTCATGTTGACATGACCAAGGCGGCGATGCCACAACCAACCTTCGTCATGCTTGGCCGCCATTAGACATGTGGAGGGAGAGGAGCTCTCTTTCGAGAGGTCAACCACGTAAAGGTTGTTCTCCACATATCCAACAAGGACCAATTTGAGATTGTCACTCCTAAATACTTTCACACAATAATTAGCAAAATATGAATTGTAACTGGCATCGGCAAGATGATATGTAGAAAGTAAGTTATAACCAAGTGATTCAACAAGCATGACCGTCTCAAGGCACAAGTCCTTAGAGATTGCCACCTTGCCATACCCAAGTACCTTTCCCTTTGAGTTGTCACCAAAGGTGATGCTTGACTTCTTGTTGATATCTTCAATTAATTGGTAAAGCACACCTCTTCCTCCGGTCATATGATTGGTGCATCCACTATCAAACACCCATTTTGGACCACCGGAGGAATACCCCTACAAAATCAAGTAGAGGATTTAGGAACCCATCGATTAATGGGTTCCTTTGCAATGGCAACAATATCTTTTGGTACTGATACGTCTCCGACGTATCGATAATTTCTTATGTTCCATGCCACATTATTGATGATATCTACATGTTTTATGCACACTTTATGTCATATTCGTGCATTTTCTGGAACTAACCTATTAACAAGATGCCGAAGTGCCGATTGCTTTATTTCTGCTGTTTTTGGTTTCAGAAATCCTAGTAACGAAATATTCTCGGAATTGGACGAAATCAAAGCCCGGGGGCCTATTTTTCCACGAAGCTTCCAGAAGTCCGAAGACGAAACGAAGAGGGGCCACGAGGCAGCCGAGCATAGGGCGGCGCGGCCCCTGCCCTGGCCGCGCGGCCCTATGGTCTGGGCACCTCGCGCCGCCTCTTGACCTACCCTTCCGCCTACTTAAAGCCTCCGTGACGAAACCCCCAGTACCGAGAGCCACGATACGAGAAAACATACTGAGACGCCGCCGCCGCCAATCCCATCTCGGGGGATTCTGGAGATCGCCTCCGGCACCCTGCCGGAGAGGGGAATCATCTCCCGGAGGACTCTACACCGCCATGGTCGCCTCCGGAATGATGAGTGAGTAGTCTACCCCTGGACTATGGGTCCATAGCAGTAGCTAGATGGTTGTCTTCTCCCCATTGTGCTTTCATTGTTGGATCTTGTGAGCTGCCTAACATGATCAAGATCATCTATCTGTAATTCTATATGTTGCGTTTGTTGGGATCCGATGAATAGAGAATACTTGTTATGTTGATTATCAAAGTTATATCTACGTGTTGTTTATGATCTTGCATGCTTTCCGTTACTAGTAGATGCTCCGGCCAAGTAGATGCTTGTAACTCCAAGAGGGAGTACTTATGCTCGATAGTGGGTTCATGCCTGCATTGACACCGGGACAGGTGACGAAAGTTCTAAGGTTGTGTTGTCGTTGTTGCCACTAGGGATAAAACATTGATGCTATGTCTAAGGATGTAGTTGTTGATTACATTACGCACCATACTTAATGCAATTGTCTCGTTGCTTTGCAACTTAATACTGGAAGGGGTTCGGATGATAACCTCGAAGGTGGACTTTTTAGGCATAGATGCGGTTGGATGGCGGTCTATGTACTTTGTCGTAATGCCCAATTAAATCTCACTATAATCATCATGATATGTATGTGCATGGTCATGCTCTCTTTATTTGTCAATTGCCCAACTGTAATTTGTTCACCCAACATGCTATTCGTCTTATGGGAGAGACACCTCTAGTGAACTGTGGACCCCGGTCCAATCCTCTTTACTTGAAATACAATCTCTTCGCAATACTTGTTCTACTGTTTTTCGCAAACAATCATCTTCCACACAATACGGTTAATCCTTTGTTACAGCAAGCCGGTGAGATTGACAACCTCACTTGTTTCGTTGGGGCAAAGTACTTTGGTTGTGTTGTGCGGGTTCCACGTTGGCGCCGGAATCTCCGGTGTTGCGCCGCACTACATCCCGCCGCCATCAACCTTCAACGTGCTTCTTGGCTCCTCCTGGTTCGATAAACCTTGGTTTCTTTCCGAGGGAAAACTTGCTTGCTGTGCGCATCATACCTTCCTCTTGGGGTTCCCAACGAACGTGTGAGTTACACGCCATCAAGCTCTTTTTCACGGCGCCGTTGCCGGGGAGATCAAGACACGCTGCAAGGGGAGTCTCCACTTCTCAATCTCTTTACTTTGTTTTTGTCTTGCTTTATTTTATTTACTACTTTGTTTGCTGCACTATATCAAAATAAAATAAAAATTAGTTGCTAGTTTTTACTTTATTTACTGTCTTGCACTCTATATCAAAAACACAAAAAAAAAATTAGTTTACTTGCATTTACTTTATCTAGTTTGCTTTATTTATTACCGCTAAAATGAGTAATCCTGAAGTTGAAGTTCGTTCGTTCAAGCAACAAGGGGGAGAATGTTTAAGAGATGCTTGGTATAGAATTATTAATGCCCATAATAGGTGCACTAAGAAACACTCCACCACTATTTTACTCAGGAATTTTTATGTTGGTATCTCTAGCTGGAATAGGCATGTTCTTGATTGTCTCGTAGGAGGTAACTTCTTAAGTACCCCTGCATTAGAAGCTAGCTGCATTATTGAGAGTCTATTTGGAATACCCCCTGTTGATAAAGTTAAAACTGAAATCTCTCTTGAAGATGTTATGAAAAAATTGGAAACTATAGAGAAAAATTTTCCAAGTGTTGAAACTAAATTGGAAATGTTACTTGATAAAACTGATGAACTTGATAAATCCTTAGTAGGAATTGATGAAAGAATTAGTGTCCTAGGAACTTGTGTTGTCCATGATGATCAAATTAATAGGATTAACGAACTTGAAAAAGCTATGGGAACCTTGGGTTCAACATTTTCTTCTCTTAAATATAAGGAGAAAGCTTATGTGGGTAAGGAGCAAAAGTTTATGTATGTCTCTAAAGTGCCTAAACCAAAGAAATATTACTATAGGCCTAAAGTTGATAAAGCCCTTAGTACCACCACGGATGGGGGAGCTTGTGATAACGTTACACCGTCTCTTGATAATACTTGATACACACTTTCTGCGCCTAGCTGAAAGGCGTTAAAGAAAAGCGTTTATGGGAGACAACCCATGTTTTTACCTACAGTACTTTGTTTTTATTTTGTGTCTTGGAAGTTGTTTACTACTGTAGCAACCTCTCCTTATCTTAGTTTTGTGTTTTGTTGTGCCAAGTTAAGCCGTTGATAGAAAAGTAAGTACTAGATTTGGATTACTGCGCAGTTCCAGATTTCTTTGCTGTCACGAATCTGGGTCCACCTCTCTGTAGGTAACTTATAAAATTATGCCAATTTACGTGAGTGATCCTCAAATATGTACGCAACTTTCATTCAATTTGAGCATTTTCATTTGAGCAAGTCTGGTGCCATTTTAAAATTCGTCAATACGAACTGTTCTGTTTTGACAGATTCTGCCTTTTATTTCGCATTGCCTCTTTCGCTATGTTGGATGAATTTCTTTGATCTACTAATGTCCAGTAGCATTATGCAATGTCCAGAAGTGTTAAGAATGATTGTGTCACCTCTGAATATGTCAATTTATATTGTGCACTAACCCTCTAATGAGTTGTTTCGAGTTTGGTGTGGAGGAAGTTTTCAAGGATCAAGAGAGGAGTATGATGCAACATGATCAAGGAGAGTGAAAGCTCTAAGCTTGGGGATGCCCCGGTGGTTCACCCCTGCATATATCAAGAAGACTCAAGCGTCTAAGCTTGGGGATGCCCAAGGCATCCCCTTCTTCATCGACAACATTATCAGGTTCCTCCCCTGAAACTATATTTTTATTCCATCACATCTTATGTGCTTTTTCTTGGAGCGTCGGTTTGTTTTTGTTTTTTGTTTTGTTTGAATAAAATGGATCCTAGCATTCACTTTATGGGAGAGAGACACGCTCCGCTGTAGCATATGGACAAGTATGTCCTTGGTTTCTACTCATAGTATTCATGGCGAAGTTTCTCCTTCGTTAAATTGTTATATGGTTGGAATTGGAAAATGATACATGTAGTAATTGCTATAAATGTCTTGGGTAATGTGATACTTGGCAATTGTTGTGCTCATGATTAAGCTCTTGCATCATATGCTTTGCACCCATTAATGAAGAAATACATAGAGCATGCTAAAATCTGGTTTGCATATTTGGTTTCTCTAAGGTCTAGATAATTTCTAGTATTGAGTTTGAACAACAAGGAAGACGATGTAGATTCTTATAATGTTTACAATATGTCTTTTATGTGAGTTTTGCTGCACCGGTTCATCCTTGTGTTTGTTTCGAATAAACCTTGCTAGCCTAAACCTTGTATCGAGAGGGAATACTTCTCATGCATCCAAAATACTTGAGCCAACCACTATGCCATTTGTGTCCACCATACCTACCTACTACATGGTATTTTCCGCCATTCCAAAGTAAATTGCTTGAGTGCTACCTTTAAAATTCCATTCTTCACCTTTGCAATATATAGCTCATGGGACAAATAGCTTAAAAAACTATTGTGGTATTGAATATGTAATTATGCACTTTATCTCTTATTAAGTTGCTTGTTGTGCGATAACCATGTTTCTGGGGACGCCATCAACTAGTCATTGTTGAATTTCATGTGAGTTGCTATGCATGTTCGTCTTGTCTGAAGTAAGAGAGATCTACCACCTTATGGTTAAGCATGCATATGTTAGAGAAGAACATTGGGCCGCTAACTAAAGCCATGATCCATGGTGGAAGTTTCGAGTTTTGGACATATATCCTCAATCTCAAATGAGAAAATTATTAATTGTTGTTACATGCTTATGCATAAAAGAGGAGTCCATTATCTCGTTGTCTATGTTGTCCCGGTATGGATGTCTAAGTTGAAGAATAATCAATAGCGAGAAATCCAATGCGAGCTTTCTCCTTAGACCTTTGTACAGGCGGCATAGAGGTACCCCTTTGTGACACTTGGTAAAAACAGTGCATTGTGATGATCCGGTAGTCCAAGCTAATTAGGACAAGGTGCGGGCACTATTAGTACACTATGCATGAGGCTTGCAACTTATAAGATATAATTTACATAACTCATATGCTTTATTACTACCGTTGACAAAATTGTTTCATGTTTTCAAAATCAAAGCTCTAGCACAAATATAGCAATCGATGCTTTTCCTCTATGAGGACCATTCTTTTACTTTCAATGTTGAGTCGGTTCACCTATTTCTCTCCACCTCAAGAAGCAAACACTTGTGTGAACTATGCATTGATTCCTACATACTTGCTTATTGCACTTATTATATTACTCTATGTTGACAATATCCATGAGATATACATGTTACAAGTTGAAAGCAACCGCTGAAACTTAATCTTCTTTTGTGTTGCTTCAATACTTTTACTATGAATTATTGCTTTATGAGTTAACTCTTATGCAAGACTTATTGATGCTTGTCTTGAAGTGCTATTCATGAAAAGTCTTTGCTTTATGATTCACTTGTTTACTCATGTCATATATATTGTTTTGATCGCTGCATTCACTACATATGCTTTACAAATAGTATGATCAAGATTATGATGGCATGTCACTCCAGAAATTATCTGTGTTATCGTTTTACCTGCTCGGGACGAGCAGAACTAAGCTTGGGGATGCTGATACGTCTCCGACGTATCGATAATTTCTTATGTTCCATGCCACATTATTGATGTTATCTACATGTTTTATGCACACTTTATGTCATATTCGTGCATTTTCCGGAACTAACCTATTAACAAGATGCCGAAGTGCCGATTCTTTGTTTTCTGCTGTTTTTGGTTTCAGAAATCCTAGTAACGAAATATTCTCGGAATTGGACGAAATCAAAGCCCAGGGGCCTATTTTTCCACGAAGCTTCCGGAAGTCCGAAGACGAAACGAAGAGGGGCCACGAGGCAGCCGGAGCATAGGGCGGCGCGGCCCCTGCCCGGCCGCGCGGCCCTATGGTCCGGGCACCTCGCGCCGCCTCTTGACCTACCCTTCCGCCTACTTAAAGCCTCCGTGACGAAACCCCCGCACCGAGAGCCACGATACGAGAAAACATATCGAGACGCCGCCGCCACCAATCCCATCTCGGGGGTTCGGAGATCGCCTCCGGCACCCTGCCGGAGAGGGGAATCATCTCCCGGAGGACTCTACACCGCCATGGTCGCCTCCGGAGTGATGAGTGAGTAGTCTACCCCTGGACTATGGGTCCATAGCAGTAGCTAGATGGTTGTCTTCTCCCCATTGTGCTTTCATTGTTGGATCTTGTGAGCTGCCTAACATGATCAAGATCATCTATCTGTAATTCTATATGTTGCGTTTGTTGGGATCCGATGAATAGAGAATACTTGTTATGTTGATTATCAAAGTTATATCTACGTGTTGTTTATGATCTTGCATGCTTTCCGTTACTAGTAGATGCTCCGGCCAAGTAGATGCTTGTAACTCCAAGAGGGAGTACTTATGCTCGATAGTGGGTTCATGCCTGCATTGACACACGGGACGAGTGACAAAAAGTTCTAAGGTTGTGTTGTGCTGTTGCCACTAGGGATAAAACATTGATGCTATGTCTAAGGATGTAGTTGTTGATTACATTACGCACCATACTTAATGCAATTGTCTGTTGCTTTGCAACTTAATACTGGAAGGGGTTCGGATGATAACCTGAAGGTGGACTTTTTAGGCATAGATGCAATTGGATGGCGGTCTATGTACTTTGTCGTAATGCCCAATTAAATCTCACTATAATCATCATGATATGTATGTGCATGGTCATGCTCTCTTTATTTGTCAATTGCCCAACTGTAATTTGTTCACCCAACATGCTATTCGTCTTATGGGAGAGACACCTCTAGTGAGCTGTGGACCCCGGTCCAATCCTCTTTACTGAAATACAATCTATCGCAATACTTGTTCTACTCGTTTTCTGCAAACAATCATCTTCCACACAATACGGTTAATCCTTTGTTACAGCAAGCCGGTGAGATTGACAACCTCACTTGTTTCGTTGGGGCAAAGTACTTTGGTTGTGTTGTGCGGGTTCCACGTTGGCGCCGGAATCTCCGGTGTTGCGCCGCACTACATCCCGCCGCCATCAACCTTCAACGTGCTTCTTGGCTCCTCCTGGTTCGATAAACCTTGGTTTCTTTCTGAGGGAAAACTTGCTGCTGTGCGCATCATACCTTCCTCTTGGGGTTCCCAACGAACGTGTGAGTTACACGCCATCAGGTACCCAAATTGAGTACTCTCTATAAGCATAGCCATTAGGAGAGCCAACATAGTTAGCATAAACATCACCATAATAATCAACAAATAAAGCATAGTGATTGTTTGGTCCCGTGCGGTCACCACTAGTGGCTTTGCCCTTTGAGGCTTTGCCATCATTAGTGACCTTCTTGTTCTTTTCTAGAGCGGGCCTCTCCTTCTTGTAGTTGTTCTTCTTGTAGGACATGGGAGTATATCCAAGTCCAAACTTTTGATTGTTTGACCTTTGCTTACTCAAGAGGTCATCCAATCCCATCTTGTTCTTGGCGGTGGTGAACTTTGCAAGTTCATTTGTTAACCTAACATTTTCCTCAAGAATAGATGCTTGCTCACAAGAAGATTCATTAGGATGATAGTCGAGACCATATTTGGTCACCAAGGATTCAAGATATGCATTGGTCTCAACATGCAAAGAGAGTTCCTCTTGTAAACGAACATGTTCCTCAACAAGCTTAGCATGTTCACTAGTAAAAGAGGTGGAGGAACTAGCAAGCTTTTCAACAACAATGGGATCCTTCATTGATCCAAGAGCCTTTTTGTAGGTTTCTTGGAGTAGGTCATGGTTCTCTCCAAGTTTCTTGAGCTCATCCTTAACAAGCTTGTTAGCTCTTTCAAGGTGGTCAAGATCCCTAGTGAGAGAAGCATGAGCAACTTCAAGCTCCTCCTTTGAGGCATTGAGCTCTTGGGTCAATGATTGAGCCCTATCAATAGTTTCTAGGTCCTTAACTTTATCAAGTTCATAAGTTTCAATTTGTTGCTTAAGGCCTTGAGATATGCACCTTTCGGTTTTTAGCTCTTGTCTTAGGAGATCGAATCTCCGTTCTTTTTCATTCAAATGATATTATAATTCCTCAATGGACTCATCCTTTTCTTTGAGAGAGTCCATCAAGAAATCAAACTTGACAAGAGCGCGCTTCACCACGAAGGGTGCATCTAACATTGTAAAGTTCCTTAAGCACAATTAATTCTTCTTGATTTTCAGCCTCATCATCAAGAACACTAGATAGAGAAGGTGGGGATTCCATTACCTTGGTTTCTCTTGCCATAAGACAAGAGCCAATGATTGTAGAGGAGGGAGAGTCATCGGAGTCGTCATCTTGAGTTATTCTTACCATGAAGGACGAACCAACATCATTCTCCGTGGAGTAATCCTTGGAGTAGTCATATGTGAAGAGTGACCCGGGCTTAGAGAAAGCCAAACCGTCCACTCCGGCCTCCTTCTCTTCATCTTCCTCTTCTTCATCGGTCAAGTACTCGGCCCCGATAATGGCTCTTCCCTTGTTCTTCTTGTATCGATCGTTGATTGGGTTTGGCTTCAATCTTGGCTTGACCCCTTTGATGAACTTTGGCTTGTCTACCATTTTCTCATAAGGGTACTCATTTGCAAAGTGGCTATCTTCATCACAGTTGTAGCAAGTTCTCTTCTTCTTCTTGTCATTGAGGAGCATTAACTTTGCCTTGTACTTCTTGGCAAAGAAAGCAAAGTCGGTAGCAATGTCACTAGTTGAAGTCATCTCTTCATCTTCTTCAATTTCATAGTCTTCTTCTCTTCCATGGTCAGCTCTAGCTATGAGAGCAAGGTTGTGTGACGCTTCATGGTTGCGTGAGGCTTCATCAACACGGTTCATCGCCATGAGCCTTTTTCCTTTCTTGGCCACGTTTTCATTGGCGTCCACATAGGAGACTAGATCATCGGAGTTCAAATCTGCACTCTTGGTAATGAATTGCAAGTTGAGTGCAAGGTTGGTGTCTTCTTGCTTGACTGCAATCATAGCAATGACCTTGGACTTTATGAATGCTTCATTCATCTCGAAGCCGTCATTGTACTTCTCAACTCCAAGTCCCTTGACCCTCACTCTAAGAGCACCAAGCCTTGCATAGGCATCGGCCACGGATTCTCCTTCTCTTATCATGAACATGGTGGCCTCTTGCTTTGCGGACTCATAAAGAGCTGCTTGGATCAAATCGATTCCCTCTTGGAGTACTACGATCCGATCCCACAACTCTTTAGCGGAGTCAATGTCATTGACTTGATCAAGGAGCTTGTGATTGATGCCACTCCTAATCTTATCACGTGCGGAGGCATTGAGTTGACGGTTGTAGAATTCGGTGGAGGTCAACCGAGCGGGATCATGTGGCTCCCGGTATCCATGAACAATGATCTCCCATAACTCCACACTGCAGTTGCGAATATGAGATTCCATAGCAGATTTCCAAAAAGGAAAGTGAGTTCCATCAAAATGGGGAACATTCCCACTATGGTTTATATGAGGCATGGGTGAAGTGTTTTTGGGATAGTCATGGTTGACTTCATGGAAACTCCCTTGAGAGGCCGAAACCGCACTAGGAGTCCCACTAGTCAAGTTCTTAAGCATGGCAGTCATCTCTGCCATTTGGCTTTGTAGGTCATCCTCCTTTTTCTTCTTCTCGGCATCATATGCCAAGAATCTATATTCCATCTCTTTAACCGAAAGGTTAGAGTCTTCATCTAGACCCTCGAATAGTTTATCCATCTCACTCTTAAGGCGGTGAAGCCCTTAATAAGTGTCCAGGCTCTGATACCAATTGAAAGTTCAGAGATGGTAAACCTAGAGGGGGTGAATAGGTTTCTACAAATTTTAATTCTTTCTTTGCAATATTAGGCTTTGCGGAATATAAAGATGAGCCTAATGCAAACTAGGTGAAACAACCTATATGAGGATACAAGTAACTCAAGCACGAAGGCTCTCACAGGCAGTTATAACACAAGTAAAGAGTTCGGTTAGAGATAACCGATAGCACGCGGAGACGGGGATGTATTCCCGTGTTCCCTTCCTTTGCAAGAAGGTACGTCACGTTTGGAGGGGTGGAGGTCCCACGAAGGATTCCCCACGCCACGAAGGCTCACCCTATTCTCCGGAGCCTATCCCACGAAGGAATAGATCTCTCACTTGTGGTAGACTTTGAGGTAGCCTCCAAACCTTCACAATCTTGTCAGGAGCAAATCCACAGCTCGGATGCTTCCGGACCACTCTTGCCCACCTAGGGTTTCCAAGGAACCCTAGGAAGCAAGCTTCTTGATGAATACAAGGGGGAATGAGATTTTGCTTGGTAGAACAGTAGATCGGGTCATCCTCTATCGTTTCCCCCTGAGGGATTTGAGTTTGGGTGGAGGAGGAGGGAGATCTGAGGCTTTTGGTGTTTCTAGTAATGGATTATGAGAGAGAGAGAGCACAAGAACAGCTTGTAGTGTAGTGCCTGCCCCTTCGGAGGTAGGAGAAGGGGTATTTATAGTGTTTCTTGAATTTTGGCCGTTGCTCACTTGCCACGTCAGCAGATTCCTCGAGAAACCCGGTCGACCGGATTTGGCGCCGGACGGGCCGGCGCACGGGCCGGTCAGACCGGGTCTACGACCAGACCAGCCGATTTCAACCGGAGCTGGGACCGGGTCTTGACCGGAGCAACTTCTTCGCGTACTGGAACATGCCCGGTTGGCACAAGCGCCAGGCCCGGTTGGGCGCCGGGGCAGCCGGTCAGGCATCCGGTCCGACCGGACCTGCGACCGGAGCGGTCGGTCCAAACCGGGCTGGCGACCGGGCCCTGACCGGGCCAGCGCCCAACCTTACTGGACTCTGCCCGGTTGGCACCAGCGCTGGGGCCGGTCGGCGCCGGGCTGGCCGGTGCCAGGGCCGGTCTGACCGGGCCAGGGACCGGCCAGGCTCTGGGAAACCTTGTTGCTTTTTCATCGAAGTGGGGGGTCTCCCATTGCCTTCTTGTTCCATTGATACACCATTATACCTCTTTGGCTAATACCTGGGAATCATCTAGTAGACATGTATTAGTCCAAATACTCTAGCACGGTGTCATAGTTACCAAAATAATGGATAAGGGTAAAATACCCTTACAGCAGCACTTCATCGGCATGCACAATATGGAAGACCAGAGTGTGTTGCGCGACAGAGAGTTGCATCACGGCTTGGTTACCCTTGCGAGGGTCGGTGAACTCACAGTCCAAGCCTACGACCTTCAAACACAGAAAAAATCCATTGGAATTTTGGATGCTTTATGCATGATATCTCTAAATTTAAGCCATAGAAAACTAATCTTGATTTCCACGGCATTTATGAAATCCCTCCTAACGGCGCGGATCCACCTCTCCACCCTCTTCGCACGGAGGGTGTACGTGATCTTGAAATTCATCTTCTCCATGACATCGTAGTAGATTTCAGATCGAGGGAAGTCGAGGGTGCGCGCGAGCTTGACCATTTCGGGTTCCATGAGGGCCGGCCGGGGCTAATGGTGCAGTTTTGGTGGCTATGGAGATCTGAGGAAGAACAAGGAATATATATAGGGGAGAGGGAGGTGAAAAGGCGCCGGTCATAGCGCTGGCGGTGATGCAAATTCCGGCCGACGATCGTTTCTGCTTCTCTCTGTTTCCGTGTGCAGTAATGGAGACGATCGATTTCCACGCGGGAACGAACCGTCGGACCTTATGTCCCGGCCCGTGTCTCCAGCCGGGACATAAGGGCTGCCAGCAGGACTTGAAAGGCCTCAGACCCGTTTGTCCCGATCGGAGCCTCCAACCGGGACAAAAGGCCCTAAAGATCCGCGACAAAAGGCCCCGTAGCTTCTCGGTGATTTGGGGGCGACATGGCTGGCCTATTTGTCCCGGCTCCGGACTGGGCCGGGACAAATGGCCTGGACGGAAGCCTAGTTTTCTACTAGTGTCCGTATTCTCCCATGTGCAAAGACCGGATGCGCATCCTCGAGTTAGCCACCCAAATTTTCGACCTATCCGGTCCTGTACTACACATTGTAGAGGCTCTCTACGCAGATGACGGTGAAATTCTTGCAAACACTTCGAAGGAGGAACTAGAGGCCATCTCTGACATCCTAGACTGCTTTGGGAAGGCTAGCGGCCTAGTCACCAATCTGTCGAAGACATAGGTCTTCCTAGTGCGATGCCAGGACATTGACCTATAGGTGATCCTCTCGGCTTTCCCGGCTAAGGTGGCTATTTTCCTGAGGAAATACGTAGGGTTTCCTCTTCACTTTCGACACCTTCGCAAAGTCGACCTGCAGCACCTCATCGATAAGATCACGGCTAAACGGCCATGATGGATGGGCAAGAATATGGCGAGCCCGGGAAGGATCACCCTCGCAAGACCGTCATAATGACCACCATAGTCTACCACACCACGATAATCTCTCTATCCAAGTGCGCATGTGACAAGCTCGTCAAGATTGGGAAAACTAAACTCCGTCTGGCTAGGGGACAATCGAGAGCACATGGTTGGAGGGCATGCATTGGTTAACTATAAGAATATATTTCGTCACAAAAGATTACGGGGCTTGGGGTGGTGGATCTGGAGCATTTCACATGTGCCTTGAGGCTGTGATGGCATTGGCTCGAATGGACCGACTTGCAACGGCCTTGGGTTGGAAAGCTCCACGGGCAGAGCTTTGCCTACGCGCATGAGAGGAGGAGGAAGAGAGGGGCAGTAGGGGCTATGGCTAACTAGGGTAGGTCTACCCATATGCCTCATGCGCTCCTGTACTTATATATATAGGGGCAGTGGCGCCTTGGCCCCTCCTCCAAGTCCTAGGGCCGACGCCCAAATTATGGAGAGAGAAGACTTGCCCCATAAGTTGATCCACCCTTTAAGGCTGCCCATGGGCTATCCTCGTCAATAGTAGGAAACGTCGACCTATAGAAGCATTGGCACCATTGGTGCACCAAATTACTGGTATGCCAACGCTATTTACAGTTGGCGCACCACTTTTTCGGTGCACCACCGGTACTAGGCAACTGCTTGCGTACCAAAAATATGGCATGGCAATGGTAAGTGCCTACCAGATTACAGCTCTTTTTGCGACATACCGATGGCGTACTACCTATACAGTAGACCAATGGTATATTCTTACCGTTGGCATGCCAAAAAGGTGGTGCACCAGCGGTACATCAGCTCTATCTTATCCACCCACACACGCGTGCGAGGCCACCACTTGCTGTTGCACATCTCTCCCTCCTCCTCCGACCGATGACCCACCTAACCATAGCCCCTTCGATCAGATCCCTCCTCCTCTGGTCCCACACCGCGCACCCAGCACCTCCCACCCACTTGGTGTTGCGCCTTTCTACCTCGTCCTTCGGTCCTACCCACTGATGTCAACGTCGACTCATCCTTCTGCTCGAGATCACCGCGCGCCTCTCTCCCTCCTCATCGATCTGGTCATGCGCGAGAGGCTCGCCGTCAGGGAGGATGTGCCATCCAGAACTCCGTGTAGGGAAGAGCTCTACTTGTAAGGAAGTTGCATCTTCTCCTCCCGATTTGTAATTAGTATGGACTAAAAAGTGATATTGTGTAAACTTGTAGATGTAGTTTTGCTATGACGTGTGATGTTGGGATTTATAATTTGTGATGGTAAAACTTATAATATGTTATGGTCCATATGATGTCCGTGTTGAAAATGTGATCTATGATAGTTAGATAGTATGGACTAAAATATGTGATATGTGATGTCATGCCTTTTTCCGTTGCAATAGCCGATGATGAAAATTTTAGGGCACTACAGGTGATTGGGGTGGTGCGAGTGAGCCTTGTGATATGCACAAAAAAATCATACATTGTGCATCCTACTTGGCTCGCTCGCACCATCTCTGAGATTTTTGTGTCCAATGTAAGTATGTAGCATTTTCTTGATTTTGCCCTAATTTAATTTCATTTTGGTTCTTTTTCGTTGCAATGGCCCATGATTAAACTTTTGGGGCACTACAGGTGACCATGGGGTGGTTTTAGTGAGCCTTGTAATATGCACAAGTACAAATCTTGTGCATCCTACTTGGATCACTAGCTAGAGCCATCCCGGAGGTATCTGTGTTCAATGAAATTATGAGGCATGTTCTTGATTTTGCGTCGACAAGTCGGGAATGGACCCCGAGGTGAAGGCTACACACATGTACTACTACGACATGATCTCAAAAGAAATCACCGATCAAATGGGCACGACATTCTACTTCTGTGTTAGTGGCATCAATAGCTACGTCCGCGACGGCATCGGCGAGTACACCAGCTAGGCATCGGTATCGCTGGCGACAACAACATTGACGCTGATAGATCATGTTGAGATCGTCGTGCTGGACCAACCAACGGCGACTCAAGAGCCACTATCAACGGGTGGTTACGACCCCTTCTTCTAGGCTTCATTTGTGCTCTGGTTTGTAATATTGATCGTGACGACTTTGGCAGGAACTTTGAACTACTCCTTTTGAATGTGACGATCCTTTTCGATTTATCTTTATTTTCATTGAAAATTCTGTTTGGGAACATGTGCGCTCCAAACACGGCACCACGGGGTGGCATCCCCCAATCGAACAATGCGACGGTTGTGCCTAACGCCGTTTGGGGGACACAACTGGAAATGCTCTAACTTTTGGGTTGAGCGGGCTAGTCTGGTAACCGACCTACACACCGGAATCCCCGAAGTAAATTTGGGTTTTAGATACGAAACCCGCTAGGACACCTGATTTGTCAGGTTTGGGCTAAACTGGCCTGAGTATATGGCTTTTTGGCTACGGGTTTCGAGTGTGAGATTTTATGCCCAATGTGATTATAAAGTACTATTTTTGTTGTTGTTGGGAACTTCTCTTAGTTGGTGAATGAATTACTATGAATTATATGTTAAGTCTTCAAGCAAAATTAAATTTCTAGAAAGAGAACACCTTGCATGGTTAAATTTTGTCTATAATAATTCCCCGACCACACACGGTTTCATGTATATAACCGTCTGGTGCTGGCTGGCCCATAAGGGCCAATTGGGTGGAACCCTACATTATGTATAAGGACCAGTCGTGCTCCACCCGTTCATAATGCACTCATATATATCTATGATTTGTCTTGCGCTGTTTTTGATGCACTGAATTGAGCTTGGAATAAAATTAGATTGAGAACTTCAAATGTAAGATGGAAAGGAAATTGCTTCACCTTGAATTGCATTGTCTGGGTGTGCTTGAAATTTGTTATTGGAATCAAAGGATGGTACCTAATTCCAATTCCTCTTTAGATGTAAAAACCATGAAATTAGATGATTTGTTGAATTTTGACAATATAAACTTCTGTACATGTACAAAAATTAGCATGTGTATATTAAAATGTATACATGTTATTTTTGACACAAAATAACATCATTGTATTAGTATTAGCTAACTCACTCTTGCTAACTAGCTAGTACAAAGCACAAACAGAGAAAACTATTCTTGCACTTCATCAGCACGGTCGAGCAGAAGATAAGCTCGGAACTTCTCCTGCTATTAACTTCCTCTTGACTCCATTGTCAAAAAAAAAAAAACTTCATCTTGACTCCACTGGCCGCACTATGAAAAAGAGCAGCAGACCACGAACTACGAAGAAGCTAAATATTAAAAGAAAAACTATCTTGACTGCACAAAGCAAAGCAGGACTGCTGCTGCGTGTATTAAATTCAGATGCGGTTGACACGGAGTCCTCCTGCTGGATGACCGCATCAAGGATGACCAGGCGGGAGCACCAGCGCGGCGAAGTAGGAGCATCAGCGGGCCGGCACAGGGCTGGGCGCGTGAGGCAGTAGGGGCATCGTTTGGGCCGGACTTGAGGAGTTGAGGGACGGCGCCGCTGCGAACTGCAGTGCGCGCAAGAGCAGTGGCTGGAGATTGGAGTACATGTGCGCCATGGAAGTGCACCGAAGGTGGAGGGGATGTAGTACATAGGAGGAAAAGGGGAAACTCGCTGATGGAGATTGAGATGGGGGGCGACGGCCGTGCAGGAGGTCGAGTGGCCGGCTTGTGGGGCGGGAAATCCCATGGATATGGGCGGGGCTAGCAACCCGGGAAGCAGAGGAGGCTGGCGGCGCGAGCGCTCGACCAGGGAGACGAACTGTGACCGAGGAAGAAACAATCTGCTCAGTTTCTAAGTCATTATCTTCTCTTTCTTAATAGATGGCCCCATTTTACTGATCTTACAGCGAACCACGTCACCTGATTAACAATTTTCACTTCCCATACATTGTTCCCAGCCGTAGTCCCTCCTTTCAATTGTAACCGAAAGCTGGCCATCAATCTCCCATTAGTCACTTTTGTTACCGTGCAATCAATCCTAATTACCTCTCTAATGCTGCAATAATAGAAGGAAACGGCCGGCTACTGCTCAAATTCTCGACAAGCCACCTTGCAGTCATTAACACAGTCATTAAGAATTCCCTTTAGACTACTCATAGTGGGAGTAACTTCACTAGTAACTAAGTGTCCAACTCAGCAAATTTGGTTATGTGGCAGTGAGTTAATGAGGAGAGAAGAGGATGGAGTAACATAGCTAGTTACTGTAACATCACACTTCCCAAGATACAATGAGTCTATAAGCTAATTAATGAAGATATATATGATACTATTTGATGTTGCTAACCACTATGAAGATAGTAACATAGAGTAGTAACATGCATGTTACTACTCTATGTTACTTCCCACTATGACTAGTCTTAAAAAGTAGTCATTGACGCTTCGTCTTTCCCATCAATATGGGACTCCTCTCCCCACGATTCATGTATAAGAGAAGTGATGGAGGCACATTTTTTTGACGCTTCGTCATTCCCATCAATATCCCTACCTTTCCCCATGGTTCATGCGAGAGAAGTGATGGAGGCATACTAGAAGTTTCTGTTTATAAAAGCCGTGATCTGCCTCTCGTTCCTAGAACAGGCGAACCCGCGCGGCGGGTGGGCTTGGAATTCACGTTCGTATGCAGGGCCGAATTTTATGACCAACCAAACAATAGAATTAACTTCATCCCTTAAAAAATAGAATTAACTTAAAAAAACAATAGAATTAGGTATACTTGATTCTAAAGAGCCAGCTCAAGGTTTAATTCCCTGCATGGAAACACAACGTTGGTGTAATTACAAAGATTTTCCTATGCACTAAATGCACCATATGTTTTATACAATATAAAAATATATTATTGATTGGATACAAGATACCGTGGGCACTGAATTGTCCGATTCATTTCATTATATCCAGTATTTAATGTCGTAAAATATATGATGCATTTAGTGCATAGAAAAATCTTTGTGATTGATTTCATTATATCAAGTATTTAATGTCGTAAAATATGTGATCCATTTAATTAGTGCATAGTGAAAGAATATAATTGCACCTAGGAAGCATAGAATTCTATACTTACATTTATGCAATTAATAATAGATCTTCATGTGCATATACCAAATAAGATATTTTGGCTGTAATTGCAATTCATTGTGTACCTTGAATTGGACCATTTAATTCGTGATATGTTGGAAAGTCTATATATAAAATTCTATATGCATTATGGAATTGACCATCCAAGCTTTTGAAATGAAGGAAAGGCAATCTCTTAGACTGACCCTTATTCTATCATATATTTTTCTAGCCACTAGAGGAAATGGTACACAATCTACAAATCAAGGAAAAAATTCTAGCCACATCATCACATGTCAGCAATTTAACAAAACCATTGAGGTATGGACCAACAATTGCCTTATTTTTATATCTAGCAGCTTCTTTGGTGGCTAAGGTGATGAAACTTCAAAGCAGATGGAAGGCGGAGATATCTTTGATTGCGTTGACGTGAATCTACAACCATCTTTTAATCACCCATTGTTGAAAGACCACATAATTCAGGTAAATCAAATACATAAATAAAAGTTTTGCATTCAATATTTGGTCAATTTACTTGATTCATATTTGAGTACATGCGTGCATGAAGAGTGAGTTACCTGCTATAGATGGAGGTTGGATATGTAGAAACTGACGAGATTAATTATATCATGATTTTTTTTTTGCATTGCTCTTTTCCAAGCTATTGTATTTCGTAAATTTGCTTGTGCCACCTCCTTCTTGTTTCAAGAATCTCTCTTTGTTTCCATTCTGTAAATTATGAAATTAGAAGCATCAAATAAATAAATTTTTGATATGTGTAGATTTATTAAACATGAGTTGATAAATATACTTTGTTTATAATGACTCAAATTACACATCCTACTATACATATCCATTATTCAGTGATTAAGTTCCGCTTGCAAACAGATGGAACCAAGTTCTTTCCCAATAGGGATGGATGTGAAATCAACGTCTCTACATCATGTATCACAAGCACAGCTACCTCTTGTTTCCTGCCCAAGAGGAACAATCCCTATACTATGTAACCATATAAGATACCGTATATCGTCCAGAGGTATTGATGAAGTGGTTGGAAATAATAAACAACAAGAGGTGAGTTTTATTATATATCTTTGAGAGAACATTAGCAGCCATTAGTTCATCAAAACACACCATGTATGCATACTATGATAAGTTGGTTAAGTTCTAGTGCAGCATCATATTTGAACCCTCTCTTTTAGTCTCTAATTATGGTCTGTCATATGAAATATATGATTTAGGGTCATCATTAAATGGAATCAATTTTGTTTATTCAGTAGGTATTGTTCACATTTTTCTTGAATATACATGTTACTTGACCTTTACTTGAATGAATATCATTTGTTACCAAGTTCTGCTGACACCTTATTGAAGGGTTTAACATTTACATTCCCAACTCATATTCTCCAAAATTAAGTTATATTCATGAAATGATATATGTGATGCGCTATATGACTTATAGTATATATATATGGTTAATATGTTGTCTTCTCATTTAACCATACTAGTTCTGTCATGTAGGAGGTGGGAATCAAATATCAGCACGATGATATATATGGGACACGGGCTATAATAAATGTTTATGAGCCAAAGGTGAAAAATCATACGAAGGATCTTAGTGCAACATCCATAAAAATTTATAATGGAGCAGGTCGTGAAGAAGCAATTGTTGTTGGTTATTCGGTATCCCCGAGTCTAAGTGGTGATAGCTTCGCTAGGTTCCATGTTTCTTGGGTAATTATGATATTCCTTTTGAAACTTGTTGAACTTTAGATATATTATGATATGCAACTATAAATATAATTTATATTACTTTAATGCTTACTAGGATGATGGCTTACTAAAAAAGCCATGTTATGATCACACATGTCCTGGTTTTGTGCAAGTGAATCACAATGTTGGTCTTGGAGGAAGGTTGCAACCTGTTTCAGTATATAATGGACCACAATATGTCATAACTGTTCTTATGTTCAAGGTATTCTCGATTTTTTCTAATTTAGATACCTTATATAATCTAAAAGCCTTGCATGTGAATCTTTGTGTTTACTTAATTTATTTGATTTGTGAAAAATCTAGGTAGTTCACTATGATATTTATTGAGATTTGCCATTGAAATAATGAAGAGTTGATTCTTTTCCTACCATCTCAGAAATTCATAATATGTGCTAGACATTTGACATATAGATCATCAAATGTATTGTTCTAAATGAACTTACTACTCAGCATACCATTAAGATAATAGATATTTAGCAAACATTTTTAACACCCATGAAACTCAAATGTGTTTTATCGATTTAAATTCCTTGCCATGACAAAAGTTTAAGAGAAAACATGTCTACTTATCTATCTTAAGAGGAGAAAAATAAGTTATGCCCCTGAACTCTTAAACAACGGAATTTACATACATCTGCATATGCATTATATAAGGACTCATTCCATAAATTTATTTATTTTAGGACCCGAAGACTAAGAATTGGTGGGTGGTATATGGTGAAGAGAATACTCCAGTTGGATATTGGCCAAGTTCATTATTCACCTACATTAAGGACAGATGTGAAAGTGCATTTTGGGGCGGGCAAGTTTCTGGACCCACTGCCTCAACAGACTCTCCACAAATTGGTAGTGGTCATTTTGCCTCCGAAGGATATGGAAAATCAGCTTTTATAAAAAACATCCAAATAATTGATAGAAACAACAAGTTTTTTAATCCAGATGACAACAAAGCTTTAACTGGCAGCAGCAATTCATCAAAATTCACGGTCGATGGTTATGGAATCAACAAATCTGGTATGCATATATACTATGGTGGACCAGGTGATTTAGTCTGATAATGTACTTCATATTACAATAAAATTGACACAGAGTAGCTGCTAGGATATCTGAATAATTGAGCATAAGAAGAACATGCTTATTCTTAATGTGGTCCAGAGTACAAGCAGCAGGATCGTCGAAATGGAGGAAAATTATCCATTATTGGTGCACCTGGACATGTATTTGTTGGTCGTTGGATTTTATTAGCTTCTTTGTGTGTATCTTGCGGTATACCACATCTTTTTAAGTACGGAAATAGTCTCTCCATATCATCCTCTGTGCAACTGTGTGATCTGCTATGTGTTCTCTTCGACGGGCACAAAGTATTCCCACCATAGAAAATGACACATATGGTAGCTTTAAAGGTCTACATTAGTATATACTAGTAGAAAAACATCGGTAATTTTCAAGAGCAAGAACATGCAACAACTAGTCATCTTAACCGGTACTATATGAACAAGTAAAGGAGCTACAAATATAAATTGAGCCAAGATCAATATAGCACATATACAGAAGAGATTATGAGCACCAAAGATGAAGTGATCATGAAGGAAGAAGAAAATCATTGGCGGCGAAGGATGTCAAACTGCTAGGCACAACAGTACCATTCGTTCATATTTTACGAAAGTGTGTAGTCCTGTTAGCCTAATTATTAGAACTTTCATGAATGGAAACTTCGGTGCCCAGTAAAAACTTGTTATAATCAGCAAGAATTACAGATAAGAGCACGTTACAAACTGTTCAATATCAAGACAAGCCGGTCAAAGTATTCATCATTGGAGTTATGCATTATCAAAATTAGAGGAGAACAAGTCAATGGAAACAACTCTGACATAGGCAACTGCACACACACTTATCACTCATGCACAATAAACATGAAAGTGGATGGAGACAACACCATTGCAGAGCAACGTCCCCTGTTTCATTTATGAAATCAGGTCGGAAAATCAGCTTGCCGGGCGGTTGCTTGCCCAACGGCGGACAAACTATAATGAAAAAAAAAATTGAAAGACGGTTTTTCAAAGACAATATAGTTATGGACACGTCTAGCGGGCGCATAATAAGTGCCCAGTAGTAGTTTCTGGCGTACCGCCTATTTAGGGAAGTTTCTGCCGCCCGCATAGAAAAGGAAAGAAAATGAATTGTCGTATGTCTCGCTTCCTACCTTGATCGATGCCCAACCTGCTCGTCTTCTCCGGCCAGGATCACCGCCCCCGCTGGTCACGCGCGCCGCCAGGCCAACCGTGCTCGCCTCCGGCCGCCCATCTAGAGTAGCGCCCCCGCCGCCGTCCTCCCGTCCAAGCGAGCGCTCCCGCCGCTGGCTTCCCTCCAAGGCGCGCAGGCCACCGTCCAGGTTCCCATCCCCCACCGCGCGAACTCCGCATCTAGATCGCCACCGCCGGCCTCCTCCCGCCCGCCGCCAACTTCTGCACGCGACCGCGCGAGTGGCCCAACCTTGCAGCATGCGTAACACTGGCGGCCATGCCACTCATCTCAGCGCAACTCCCGCGTCAAGCACATGGCCTCTGTTCAGGAGCGACCTCCCGCTGTGGCGCGCCCCTCTTCCGGCCTTGAGCTCAGGCTGGAACCCATGGCGGTAGGAATTGGCAACTCGAGCAGCGTTTAGGAGAGAGAAGATAATCGTTGACTGGATGAAATAAGGAGGGATGCCGTGCGTGTGTGAAAGAAGATAAAGGAGAGAGAAGGATAGACATTGAGTGGTGGGTCCTATGTAAAATAGAAGCTGGTACTTTTACCACGTGAAATATGAAATACTCCCTCCGTCTCGTCTAAATTTAAATGTATCTATGTACTATAAAAGATACTAGCATTGTGCCCGCGCGTTGCTGCGAACGAGCAAGAATTGTTTACTTAACATTAAAAATATGTTTGCATGGTTGATGCTTCAGTCCGTCATGTAGAACACAAGGACTTGCAATTGAGTCGGGTTTCGGTAGAAGATTCGAGGCTTGTCTAGCATGCTCCTGGTTTTAATATCAGTAAGGAAGTTACGAATTTTTTGTTTGCATGGCAGCTCGGCCTTGTGCTTTGTTAATGATTCGTTTACAATTTTTCTATGTATTTTATGAATGAAATAAGCGCCTAGTGCTGATAATATTTTGAGAATGTATATCAGAATTAATGGTTGATTCTAACTACATTCATCGATATTAATCGATCGTAACCCTGACACATTTTAAAATTGATCAGAAGGTGTAATTAATTTTACGATCAAGTTTAGAACATAGTATTTTTATATCTGCATGGAGTAAGAGCATCTCTAGAAAACCCTCCATATCGGCCTGGAAAGTCAACCTCGGGCTAATATGGGAGTTTCGGCCCTTTTTTGGGCCAGATCAGACCCGCATTGGTGGTCTGGCCTCGAAAACGGATCCAAGCCGCACCCAAACCACCGAAAAGCCCGCATACATAGCGGTCGGCGAGGCGGATGGGAGCCAAACCCCATCCGCTCCTCCGCCTCCCGCCGACGTTAAATCGTCGCGGGAGCAATCGACCAGGCCGCGTGTAGATCGAGCATCCCCACCTCCCGCCGGCGACGATGGTGGCAGGGCACAGGCGTGGGGGCAGCTAGATAGGCCGCGGCGGAAGCTCCACCGAGCACGGTGGGAGCTCCACCGCTCGTTCCGCCGGCGAGAAGACGAAGGCAGAGAAGGTCAAGTCCAACGCGGGGCGCATCCGCGGTAGCTACCGCTACCGCAACTACGGCGCCGCCCGCCTTCACCAAGCGGGAGTCCGATCGCTACCGCCGCCGCGCCTCCTCCCCTTCCGCGGCGTCCTCGTCGTCGAGCTCCCGTTAGCGCCCGTCGACGGCGTTGGTGGTGAAGATGGAGGAAGACGTCGAGCCGCCGCGCCTCCCGCAGCCGCAGTTCGCGCTCGACGACGTCGAGCTGGAGCGCCTCCTCCCGCAGCTCGGCGTGAACACGGGGCTCGCGCCGAGCGACTTCGTCGAGGACCGCAACCTCGACATGTTAGTCGGCCTCATCTCGCGCTCGAGCCAGCGCGACGCGGGCAAGGCCGATGAATGGCGGAGCATCGCAGAGGAGCAGGGCCGGGTCTTCGTATTTAGAACACAAATATTTAGACAAGTACTTATACACATAACATAAACTTAAATGTAATTTAAATGTAATAGCCCATTTGTTTCATATTATGTCGCTGATTTATTATAACTTCTGCTCCTTTTCTCCTAAGTACCTTTTTTCACGCAAAACATATTTCTTTTTTCTCACGCAAATAAAAAAAGTACAGTGCCCAAAGGATAAGGTTCTTCTTCTGCGCGGACTGAGATGGAGGCAATTTTCCCCAAACCACCGCATCGAGTGACGCCTGCCTGGCCTGGGAGAGAGCAGTCGCGCGGCCGGCCGGAGATCTTCGCCGGTGAGAGGAACACCTCTCCTGCCGCTCAGTTCTCCCGACCTCCCGAGATGCCTGGTTTGTTGCGAGGAGCCGCCCCGATGCCAACGACCTCGACGGACCGAGGGCTGCACCGCCGAACAGAAAAAACCAGTTTCCGCGTGGAGTGGCATCGGATCTGGCGGCGGGGCCATGAAGATCCTCTAGCGCCTCCGCCATGTTCCTCCGCTTCACCTGCTTCACCACCACGGGTCGGGGTCCGCGACCGCGCGTCTGGTGAAATCGGAGTGCAGGAACGGGATGGACGACGTGGAGAAACTGCGGGTTAATTTCTAGATTTGTCAGGGGTTTAAATGAAAAAGGGCCGACGACGTACGACCAAGGAAACAAATAACGCGCTATAACAAAATAGCGTGATCTAAAAATACGCTATTAGCATGTTATAGCGTGCTATTAACGCGAATAGCGCGAATAGCGTAGCGTCGGCTCTCCAGATATGCTATAGCGTGCTATTAGCCTTGGAATAGCGGGCTATTTTTTTCCATGCGCACGACGCACCATCCCGATTGCAATTTAATAAGTAGTTAAGATCTAGATATATTTGAATTTAGTTAAACTTTTGACACCTAAAAATGGACAGAGGTAGTACTAGTACTTTGTGTTGCCTAAAATCATATAATAGTTGTTAAAAATGCTAGCTTCTTGCCTAGTCATAGTTTGTTGCCTAAAAGCCACATATATGTACAAATTTGTTGCCTATAATTACATAATAGTTGCTAAAAATGCTAGATTGTTACCTAAAATTGTATAATAATTATTTGCTAAAAATTAGCGTAGTTGTATTTTTTCCTAACTATATATATATTTACCAAAATTGGAAGTTGCGTGCTGATGCTATGAAACTGTCTAAGGATGTTGTGAAGAGGCCGTCGCCCTCCGCATCCATGACAGTCGATGTTTCATCGCATGTCCAAAGTGGCCCTCGGGAAAGTTCGGAGAGACGCTCGAGAACTCAAGCGCACGAAAGTTGCGCAATTGGGCACCAAAGTTGGCGTCGACCACACCAAATTTGCTTTGTTGGGAGCCAAAGTTGCGTTGTTGGCCACCAAAATTTTGTTGTGGGGCACCAAAGTTACACCATTGCGCACTAGAAGTTGATTGTCACTGACTAGAACCACGACGTTGGAACCCAAATTGCCTTGTCGACACCAAAGTTGCGTTCGCCAAGCACCGAAGTTGCTCTAACGAACACCAAAGATAGTGTATCATGTATTAGAGTTACTTTGTTGGTGTCCAAAAGGTGCTCTGCAAGGTACGCAAACTCGTGTCATAAGGCATCAAAGTTGCTCTATATTTCATCTGAGGTGGTTTGCTCGTTGGATGGATTGACCGGCTTTGTTCCTCTTTTTTCTTCCGTGATGGATTGCTCGTTGGAGAAGGGATGGTAGGAAAAAATTGTCGAGTCGTGACCACGACCTGTCGGCTGCAAAAAAATTGCACCAGAATTGCATTAGGAAATATTATATCAATGCAACTTCATTATATAGCATTAGGAAACTTTATATTGACAGTAGGCAACTTCATATCAGTAGTAAAAAACTTTACCATATCGGTGGTAAGAAACTTCATATCATTAGTATGGTAATGCATTGGAAATGACTATTGAATTCAAAGGTTTAGTGGGCTACACCAACGAGCGTTGTTGAGCAAGGCATCACAACCCTCGCCACCGATGAGCCACATCTAGATCCTCATGTACGGTCGCATCTCATGTCAGTTACCGCCACCATGCCCCCATATGGTGTCTCTAGCGTTGTTGGCGTTGCTATCTGAAACTGATGCCACTTCAGCTGAGCCAGACAACTTTATAACAACGGTAGGCAACTTAAAATTAGCACTACACAAGTTCAGTGCGCCTACAGTGGGAGGACCTCTAATTTGGTGGGAGCCTTAAATCCGCTGGTCATGGATAGGCAGCTTCAAACCATCGGTAGGCAACTTCACAGCAACAGTAGGGAACTTTAGTGCCGTTGTAGACAACTTTGCTGCAGTGGTAAGTAACTTTACAATTTCATAGCATAATAAGGCAACTTTGATGCATCGTTAGACAACTTTGGTTCAATGGTATGTAACTTCGGTGCAGCGGCAGACAACTTTGAATCAGCATTGGACAACTTTGATTGCAATTTTGGTACAGGGGTATGCAACTCGAGTTCATCGCTAGGCAACTTCAGTTCAGCCATATGAAAAGATCGGTTTAGAAGTAGGAAACTTTAGTTGAGCGGTTGATACGTCTCAAACGTATCTATAATTTCTTATGTTCCATGCTTGTTTTATGACAATACCTACATGTTTTGTTCACACTTTATATCGTTTTTATGCATTTTCCGGAACTAACCTATTAATGAGATGCCGAAGTGCCAGTTCCTGTTTTCTGCTGTTTTTGGTTTCAGAAATTATAGTAAGGAAATATTCTCGGAATTGGACGAAATCAATGCCCAGCATCTTAGGATTCCACGAAGCTTCCAGAACACCCGAGAGCCACCAGAGGAGAGCCACAGGGGGCCCACACATGGGGCTGGCGCGACCAGGGCTGGGCCCGCGCCACCCTGTTGTGTGGCGGCTCCGTACCCCCTCCGACTCCGCCTCTTCGCCTATTTAAAGGTCCCTGACCTAAATCTTCGATACGGAAAAGCCACGGTACGAGAAACCTTCCAGAGCCGCCGCCATCGCGAAGCCAAGATCCGGGGGACAGAGTCTCCGTTCCGGCACGCCGCCGGGACGGGGAAGTGCCCCCGGAAGGCTCCTCCATCGACACCACCGCCATCTTCATCACCGCTGCTGTCTCCCATGAGGAGGGAGTAGTTCTTCCCCCGGGCTGAGGGCTCTACCGGTAGCTATGTGGTTAATCTCTCTCTCGTACCCCAATACAATGATCTCATGAATTGCTTTGCATGATTGAGATCCATATGATGAGCTTTGTATCACTATTAGTCTATGTGCTACTCTTGTGATGTTATTAAAGTAGTCTATTCCTCCTTCATGGTGTAATGGTGACAAGTGTGTGCATCGTGTAGTTCTTGGCGTAGGTTATGATCATAATCTGTTGTAGGTTATGGAGTTAATTATTACTATGATAGTATTGATGTGATCTATTCCCCTTCATAGTGTAAAGGTGACGAGTGTGTATGCTATGTTAGTACTCGGTTTAAATTGCAAAGATCTATTATGCTCTAAGGTTACTTAAATATGAATGCCGAATGTTGTGGCGCTTGTTAACTCCGGCATTGAGGTGCTCTTGTAGCCCTACACAATGAATGGTGTTTGTTATCAAACAAGAGTATATGTAGCACAAAGGAAGAGAACTTATGTATTATGTGATCAATGTTGAGAGTGTCCACTAGTGAAAGTAGGATCCCTAGGCCTTGTTTCCAATACTGCAAACACCGCTTACTTACTGTTCTACTGCATATTTACTTGCTGCCATATTTATTACAGATTGCTATTACCACTCATATACATCCATACTACTTGTATTTCACTATCTCTTCACCGAACTAGTGCACCTATACATCTGACAAGTGTATTAGGTGTGTTGGGGACACAAGAGACTTCTTGTATCGTGATTGCAGGGTTGCTTGAGAGGGATATCTTTGACCTCTTCCTCCCTGAGTTCGATAAACCTATTTTCTGGCGCCGTTGCCGGGGAGGCATAGCTCTACTCATAAGTTCACCTGGGGAGTACACTCTACCTCTCTCTCTCTCTCTCTGTTTTTTATTTTATTTTGTTTTGTTTAGTTTATTTCTGTCTAGTATTATTTTGCTTAGTTTACTTTTGTCTAGTTTGTTTTTGTTTTGTTTTACTTTTCTCATATACCCAAAAATCCATAAAAATTTGAAAAACCTAAAAATTAAAAACTGTTGTTATGGAAGAACCCACAACCTATTTGGAGCTTATAGTATTATATAATAATTATAGAGAATCAAGAAAGGGTAAAGTTATGAGTGCTTGTGATAGAAAAATTGAATACAATTGCTAAAATCTTGCTTAAACGCCATGATATAAATTGTTGCTCTAAAGAGGATACTAAACATCTGAAATTTCAATGTGGCTTTAGTGAAGAAGTTTTGATTAAGAACTATAATTGGAATAACTATATTCATTTTGGGTTCGAAGAGGTAGAACAATTTGTCTTATTTATGGGAGCCTCTGAGATAGAATCCTTCATTGTTAAAAATTATGAAACTTGTGTTGTTTGTAAGGACCTTAAAGATTATGTCTCTTCTATCCTTAATTTTTGCATAGAAAGCTACAGTGATAATCCTTATATCATTGATTATAAAGAGAGACTCATTAATGCACACGAATGCACTCACAATTTGCGGGAACCTGTGGAAGAAGAAATTGATGAACCCGAAAGCTCATTGGATGAAAAAGAGGAGAAAATTGATGAACTCGAAAGCTCATTGGATGAAAAATAAGAGGAGAGTGATGAACAAAAGGATGAAGAATGGATTAGCTACCCATGCCAACCTTCTAATGAGAGTAACTCTTTATCTCTTACACTATTTGATTGTCCTCCATGCTTACCAAAGAAGGATGAATGTTATGTTCCTGTGGATTCTCTTGAAATATTACCTATGAGTAAAACTTGTGAGAATAATTATGCTACTGTTATTCATGATAATCCATGTTGATAAATCTTATGATAATGCTTTGTTTGTGCCTGATGTCGAAATGCATGATACTAAAGAGTTTTGCTTAGCAAATGTTTATGATAAATCTCTAGATGATGGTCCTATGTTACTTGATAATATTAATTGTACTACTAATGAAAAGGGGATTGGAGAGGTCTTGACTTTATCTAGGAGTCCCATATATTTTGAGATTGATCAATCATCCTGTTATATTATTGATAAAAGTGGATTTGAAAGTTTTAATCCCGCTATTTTTGAGCTTGATAAAAATTATATGTTTATGGACCATGAGAAACATGCTTTATGTGATAGTTATATTGTTGAGTTTATCCATGAAGCTACTGAAAATTATCATGAGAGAGGAAAATATGGTTGTAGAAACTTGCATGGTACTAAAACACCTCTCTATATGCTGAAAATTTCGAAGTTACTCTTGTTTTATCTTCTTATGCTTGTCACTTTGTTCTTCATGAATTTATTTGTGTACAAGATTCCTATGCATAGGAAGAGGGTTAGACTTAAATGTGTTTTGAATTTGCTTCTTGATGCTCTCTTTTGCTTCAACTCTTATTTCTTGCGAGTGCATCATTAAAATTACTGAGCCCATCTTAATGGCTATAAAGAAAACACTTCTTGGGAGATAACCCATGTCTTTATATTGCTACTGTTTTGTTGTGTCTTGGAAGTTGTTACTACTGTAGCAACCTCTCCTTATCTTTATTTTATTGCATTGTTGTGCCAAGTGAAGTCTCTAATAGAAGGTTGATACTAGATTTGGATTTCTGCGCAGAAACAGATTTCTATCTGTCACGAATTTGGGCAGGGATCTCTGTAGGTAACTCAGAAAAATCTGCCAATTTACGTGCGTGTTCCCCAGATATGTACGCAACTTTCATTAGTTTTGAGTTTTCTGATTTGAGCAACGGAAGTACCTCTTAAAAATTCATGTTTACTGGCTGTTCTGTTTTGACAGATTTTGTCTCTGTTTTTTGCATTGTCTCTTGTGGACTTTAAGTGAGGCTTTCTAGACGTGGAGAGCTGTAGCTAATGTTTTATTGAGTTCTTGCAATGTGTCACTACATGAATAAAGTGGATTAAAGTTTTTTGAGTACTAACCCCTCTAATGAAGTTTATGAGAAGTTTGGTGTGAAGGAAGTTTTCAAGGGTCAAGAGAGGAGGATGATATATGATCAAGAAGAGTGAAAAGCCTAAGCTTGGGGATGCCCCCGTGGTTCATCCCTGCATATTTCAAGAAGACTCGAGCGTCTAAGCTTGGGGATGCCCAAGGCATCCCCTTCTTCATCAACTTATCAGGTTTCTTCTATTGAAACTATATTTTTATTCGGTCACATCATATGTGCTTTTACTTGGAGCGTCTGTGTGTTTTATTTTTGTTTATGTTTGAATAAATTCGGATCCTAGCAATCCTTGTGTGGGAGAGAGACACGCTCCGCTTTTTCATATGAACACTGGTGTTCTTAACTTTATTTTTAATGTTCATGGCGGAGTTGAAAACCGTTGCACTTATTGATATTTGGTTGGAAACAGAAAATGCCTCATATTGTCTTGAATAATTTGATACTTGGCAATTGTTTTGAGTTCTCAAGTAGATCATGTTTAAGCTCATGCATCATGTAGTTTAAACCTATTAGTGGAGAACTACCGTAGAGCTTGTTGAAATTGGTTTGCATGATTGGTCTCTCTAAGGTCTAGATATTTTCTGGTAAAAGTGTTTAAGCAACAAGGAAGACAGTGCAGAGTTTTATAATGCTTGCAATATGTTCTTATGTAAGTTTTGTTGTACTGGTTCATGCTTGTGTTTGCTTCAAACAACCTTGCTAGCCCAAAGCCTTGTACTGAGAGGGAATGCTTCCCGTGCATCCAAAACCTTGAGCCAAAAACCGATGCCATTCATGTCCACCATAACTACCTACTATGTGGTATTTTCTGCCATTCCAAGTAAATACTTCATGTGCTACCTTTAAACAATTCAAAAGCTATTATCTCTTATTTGTGTTAATATTTTATAGCTCATGAGGAAGTATGTGGTGTTTTATCTTTCGATCTTGTCATTTACTTCGGACAGACTTTCACCACTGGACTAGTGGCATATCCGCTTATCCAATAATTTTGCAAAAAGAGCTGGCAATGGGGTTCCCAGCCCCAATTAATTAACTTGCATTAATAATTCTCTTCATATGTTTTGCTCTGATTCATCAGTAAGCAACTTAATTTTGCAAATAGACACTCCTCCATGGTATGTGAAATGTTGGAAGGCACCCGAGGATTCGGTTAGCCATGGCTTGAGAAAGCAAAGGTTGGGAGGAGTGTCATCTAAAAAAATAAAAAAATAAAAACTAAACTAAAGTACATGTGTAAACAAAAGAGAAGAGGGATGATCTACCTTGCTGGTAGAGATAACGTCCTTCATGGGAGCCGCTCTTGAAAGTCTGGTTGACGAGGTAGTTAGAGTACCCATTACCATTCGTTGACAACAACAAACACCTCTCAAAACTTTACTTTTATGCTCTCTATATGATTTCAAAACTTGAAAAGCTCTAGCACATGATTTAATCCCTGCTTCCCTCTGCGAAGGGACATTCTTTTACTTTATGTTGAGTCAGTTTACCTACTTCCTTCCATCTTAGAAGCAAACACTTGTGTCAACTGTGCATTGATTCTTACATACTTGCTTATTTGCATTCATCATATTACTTTGTGTTGACAATTATCCATGAGATATGCATGTTGAAAGTTGAAAGCAATTGCTGAAACTTAAATTTCCTCTGTGTTGCTTCAATGCCTTTACTTTGAATTTATTGCTTTATGAGTTAATGATACGTCTCCAACGTATCGATAATTTCTTATGTTCCATGCCACATTATTGATGTTATCTACATGTTTTATGCACACTTTATGTCATATTCGTGCATTTTCTGGAACTAACCTATTAACAAGATGCCGAAGTGCCGATTCTCTGTTCTACTGCTGTTTTTGGTTTCGAAATCCTAGTAACGAAATATTCTCGGAATTGGACGAAATCAACGCCCAGGGTCCTATTTTGCCACGAAGCTTCCAGAAGACCGAAGAGGAGACGAAGTGGGGCCACGAGGTGGCGACACCATAGGGCGGCGCGGCCCAAGCCCTGGCCGCGCCGACCTAGGGTGTGGGCCCCTCGTGCCCCATCCTGACCTGCCCTTCCGCCTACTTAAAGCCTCCATCGCGAAACCCCCAGTACCGAGAGCCACGATACGGAAAACCTTACTGAGACGCCGCCGCCGCCGATCCCATCTCGGGGGATCCAGGAGATCGCCTCCGGCACCCTGCCGGAGAGGGGATTCATCTCCCGGAGGACTCTACACCGCCATGGTCGCCTCCGGATTGATGTGTGAGTAGTCTACCCCTGGACTATGGGTCCATAGCAGTAGCTAGATGGTTGTCTTCTCCCCATTGTGCTTCATTGTCGGATCTTGTGAGCTGCCTAACATGATCAAGATCATCTATCCGTAATTCTATATGTTGCGTTTGTTGGGATCCGATGAATAGAGAATACTTGTTATGTTGATTATCAAAGTTATGTCTATGTATTGTTTATGATCTTGCATGCTCTCCGTTACTAGTAGATGCTCTGGCCAAGTAGATGCTTGTAACTCCAAGAGGGAGTATTTATGCTCGATAGTGGGTTCATGCCTACATTGATACCAGGACAGTGACGGAAAGTTCTAAGGTTGTGTTGTGTTGTTGCCACTAGGGATAAAACATTGATGCTATGTCTAAGGATGTAGTTGTTGATTACATTACGCACCATACTTAATGCAATTGTCTGTTGCTTTGCAACTTAATACTGGAGGGGGTTCGGATGATAACCTGAAGGTGAACTTTTTAGGCATAGATGCAGTTGGATGGCGGTCTATGTACTTTGTCATAATGCCCAATTAAATCTCACTATACTCATCATAATATGTATGTGCATGGTCATGCCCTCTTTATTTGTCAATTGCCCAACTGTAATTTGTTCACCCAACATGCTGTTTATCTTATGGGAGAGACACCTCTAGTGAACTGTGGACCCCGGTCCAATTCTCTATACTCGAAATACAATCTACTGCAATACTTGTTCTACTCGTTTTCTGCAAACAATCATCTTCCACACAATACGGTTAATCCTTTGTTACAGCAAGCCGGTGAGATTGACAACCTCACCGTTTCGTTGGGGCAAAGTACTTTGGTTGTGTTGTGCAGGTTCCACGTTGGCGCCGGAATCTCGGTGTTGCGCCGCACCACATCCCGCCGCCATCAACCTTCAACGTGCTTCTTGGCTCCTCCTGGTTCGATAAACCTTGGTTTCTTTTCGAGGGAAAACTTGCTGCTGTGCGTATCATACCTTCCTCTTGGGGTTCCCAACGAACGTGTGAGTTACACGCCATCAAGCTCTTTTTCTGGCGCCGTTGCCGGGGAGATCAAGACACGCTGCAAGGGGAGTCTCCACTTCTCAATCTCTTTACTTTGTTTTTGTCTTGCTTAGTTTTATTTACTACTTTGTTTGCTGCACTAAATCAAAATACAAAAAAATTAGTTGCTAGTTTTACTTTATTTGTTATCTTGTTTACTATATCAAAAACACAAAAAAATTAGTTACTTGCATTTACTTTACTTGATTCATCATGTTTCCTTTTAATTTTACCACAAAAAACATACCGGTAGGACGTGGGTCTATAATTGGGAGAAATAATATAGAAGAATTTTTCAATCATGTCAGTACCGTTGACGATTTTGAGGATAGACACTTGGTAGACCTTGCCCCTACCTATGAAATTGCTGCTGCTGATTTAGTTCGCATGATGGAAACTAAATTTGTTAATCTCAATCCTATAATCCAACACATGTTTCTCACACTTGGTGATATGGAAGAAGGGGAAAAGAAAGATTTTGTTTTAGAAACCCTTCTTAGAGAATTTGGTGGTATAGCAAGAGAGGCTAGAAAGGTCTTTGCTAAATTTAATATGCTTGGTTCTTATACCAATTTTGTTAGTCTTCTTGAAAAGATGGACATGGATAGAATAAGATACACTAATAATATTGATGATGGTGGGGAGATCAAAGCACCAATACCATGTAAGCTCCTAGCTATGAATGATGCACTAGAAAATAACTATGCTTGGATTGTTCCTGAAAATTTGTTTGATGAGAGTAGCACGCCTAAGACTAATGAAAAGGGAGATGCTAAAACTTATGTATCTAATATACTATGCCTGGTTGAGAAAACTCCGCACCCCGCTGAGAATGCACCACCCTTCGATAATACTTGATACACACTTTCCGCGCCTAGCTGAAAGGCGTTAAAGAAAAGCGCTTATGGGAGACAACCCATGTTTTTACCTACAGTACTTTGTTTTTATTTTGTGTCTTGGAAGTTGTTTACTACTGTAGCAACCTCTCCTTATCTTAGTTTAGTGTTTTGTTGTGCCAAGTAAAGTCGTTGATAGTAAAGTTCATACTAGATTTGGATTACTGCGCAGAAACAGATTTCTTTGCTGTCACGAATCTGGGCAAAATTCTCTGTAGGTAACTCAGAAAATTATGCCAATTTACGTGAGTGATCCTCAGATATGTATGCAACTTTCATTCAATTTGAGCATTTTCATTTGAGCAAGTCTGGTGCCTCGATAAAATTCGTCAATACGAACTGTTCTGTTTTGACAGATTCTGCATTTTATTTCGCATTGCCTCTTTTGCTATGTTGGATGAATTTCTTTGATCCACTAATGTCCAGTAGCTTTATGCAATGTCCAGAAGTGTTAAGAATGATTGTGTCACCTCTGAACATGTTAATTTTTATTGTCACTAACCCTCTAATGAGTTGTTCTAAGTTTGGTGTGGAAGAAGTTTTCAAGGATCAAGAGAGGAGTATGATGCAACGTGATCAAGGAGAGTGAAAGCTCTAAGCTTGGGGATGCCCCGGTGGTTCACCCCTGCATATTCTAAGAAGACTCAAGCGTCTAAGCTTGGGGATGCCCAAGGCATCCCCTTCTTCATCGACAACATTATCAGGTTCCTCCCCGAAACTATATTTTTATTCCGTCACATCTTATGTGCTTTGCTTGGAGCGTCGGTTTGTTTTTGTTTTTTGTTTTGTTTGAATAAAATGGATCCTAGCATTCACTTTATGGGAGAGAGACACGCTCCGCTGTAGCATATGGACAAGTATGTCCTTAGTTTCTACTCATAGTATTCATGGCGAAGTTTCTTCTTCGTTAAATTGTTATATGGTTGGAATTGGAAAATGATACATGTAGTAATTTGCTATATTGTCTTGGGTAATGTGATACTTGGCAATTGTTGTGCTCATGTTTAAGCTCTTGCATCATATGCTTTGCACCCATTAATGAAGAAATACATAGAGCATGCTAAAATTTGGTTTGCATATTTGGTTTCTCTAAGGTCTAGATAATTTCTAGTATTGAGTTTGAACAACAAGGAAGACGGTGTAGAGTCTTATAATGTTTACAATATGTCTTTTATGTGAGTTTTGCTGCACCGGTTCATCCTTGTGTTTGTTTCAAATAAGCCTTGCTAGCCTAAACCTTGTATCAAGAGGGAATTCTTCTCATGCATCCAAAATACTTGAGCCAACCACTATGCCATTTGTGTCCACCATACCTACCTACTACATGGTATTTTTCCGCCATTCCAAAGTAAATTGCTTGAGTGCTACCTTTAAAAAATTCCATCATTCACCTTTGCAATATATAGCTCATGGGACAAATAGCTTAAAAACTATTGTGGTATTGAATATGTAATTATGCACTTTATCTCTTATTAAGTTGCTTGTTGTGCGATAACCATGTTCATCGGGGACGCCATCAACTACTCTTTGTTGAATTTCATGTGAGTTGCTATGCATGTTCGTCTTGTCCGAAGTAAGAGCGATCTACCACCTTATGGTTAAGCATGCATATTGTTAGAGAAGAGCATTGGGCCGCTAACTAAAGCCATGATCCATGGTGGAAGTTTCAGTTTTGGACAAATATCCTCAATCTCATATGAGAAAATTATTAATTGTTGTTACATGCTTATGCATAAAAGAGGAGTCCATTATCTCGTTGTCTATGTTGTCCCGGTATGGATGTCTAAGTTGAGAATAATCAATAGCGAGAAATCCAATGCGAGCTTTCTCCTTAGACCTTTGTACAGGCGGCATAGAGGTACCCCTTTGTGACACTTGGTTAAAACATGTGCATTGTGATGATCCGGTAGTCCAAGCTAATTAGGACAAGGTGCGGGCACTATTAGTATACTATGCATGAGGCTTGCAACTTGTAAGATATAATTTACATGATACATATGCTTTATTACTACCGTTGACAAAATTGTTCATGTTTTCAAAATCAAAGCTCTAGCACAAATATAGCAATCGATGCTTTTCCTCTATGGAGGACCTTTCTTTTACATTTATGTTGAGTCAGTTCACCTATTTCTCTCCACCTCAAGAAGCAAACACTTGTGTGAACTGTGCATTGATTCCTACATACTTGCTTATTGCACTTATTATATTACTCTATGTTGACAATATCCATGAGATATACATGTTACAAGTTGAAAGCAACCGCTGAAACTTAATCTTCCTTTGTGTTGCTTCAATGCCTTTACTTTGAATTATTGCTTTATGAGTTAACTCTTATGCAAGACTTATTGATGCTTGTCTTGAAGTGCTATTCATGAAAAGTCTTTGCTTTATGATTCACTTGTTTACTCATGTCATATACATTGTTTTGATCGCTGCATTCACTACATATGCTTTACAAATAGTATGATCAAGATTATGATGGCATGTCACTCCGGAAATTATCCGTGTTATCGTTTTACCCGCTCGGGACGAGCAGTAACTAAGCTTAGGGATGCCGATACGTCTCCAACGTATCGATAATTTCTTATGTTCCATGCCACATTATTGATGTTATCTACATGTTTTATGCACACTTTATGTCATATTCGTGCATTTTCCGGAACTAACCTATTAACAAGATGCCGAAGTGCCGCTTGTCTGTTTTCGCTGTTTTTGGTTTCAGTAAATCCTAGTAACGAAATATTCTCGGAATTGGACGAAATCAACGCCCAGGGTCCTATTTTGCCACGAAGCTTCCGAAGACCGAAGAGGAGACGAAGTGGGGCCACGAGGTGGCGACACCATAGGGCGGTGCGGCCCAAGCCCCGGCCGCGCCGACCTAGGGTGTGGGCCCCTCGTGCCCCATCCCGACCTGCCCTTCCGCCTACTTAAAGCCTCCGTCGCGAAACCCCCGCACCGAGAGCCACGATACGGAAAACCTTACCGAGACGCCGCCGCCACCGATCCCATCTCGGGGATCCAGGAGATCGCCTCCGGCACCCTGCCGGAGAGGGGATTCATCTCCCGGAGGACTCTACACCGCCATGGTCGCCTCCGGAGTGATGTGTGAGTAGTCTACCCCTGGACTATGGGTCCATAGCAGTAACTAGATGGTTGTCTTCTCCCCATTGTGCTTCATTGTCGGGTCTTGTGAGCTGCCTAACATGATCAAGATCATCTATCTGTAATTCTATATGTTGCGTTTGTTGGGATCCGATGAATAGAGAATACTTGTTATGTTGATTATCAAAGTTATGTCTATGTGTTGTTTATGATCTTGCATGCTCTCCGTTACTAGTAGATGCTCTGGCCAAGTAGATGCTTGTAACTCCAAGAGGGAGTATTTATGCTCGATAGTGGGTTCATGCCTACATTGATACCTGGGACAGTGATGTAAAGTTCTAAGGTTGTGTTGTGCTGTTGCCACTAGGGATAAAACATTGATGCTATGTCTAAGGATGTAGTTGTTGATTACATTACGCACCATACTTAATGCAATTGTCCGTTGCTTTGCAACTTAATACCGGAGGGGTTCGGATGATAACTCGAAGGTGGACTTTTTAGGCATAGATGCAGTTGGATGGCGGTCTATGTACTTTGTCGTAATGCCCAATTAAATCTCACTATACTCATCATAATATGTATGTGCATGGTCATGCCCTCTTTATTTGTCAATTGCCCAACTCGTAATTTGTTCACCCAACATGCTGTTTATCTTATGGGAGAGACACCTCTAGTGAACTCGTGGACCCCGGTCCAATTCTCTATACTGAAATACAATCTACTGCAATACTTGTTCTACTGTTTTCTGCAAACAATCATCTTCCACACAATACGGTTAATCCTTTGTTACAGCAAGCCGGTGAGATTGGCAACCTCGCTGTTTCGTTGGGGCAAAGTACTTTGGTTGTGTTGTGCAGGTTCCACGTTGGCGCCGAATCTCCGGTGTTGCGCCGCACTACATCCCGCCGCCATCAACCTTCAACGTGCTTCTTGGCTCCTCCTGGTTCGATAAACCTTGGTTTCTTTCTGAGGGAAAACTTGCTGCTGTGCGCATCATACCTTCCTCTTGGGGTTCCCAACGAACGTGTGAGTTACACGCCATCAGTTAACTCTTATGCAAGATTTTTGATGCTTGTCTTGAAAGTACTATTCATGAAAAGTTTTTCTATATGTTATCTATTTGTTAGCAACTATAGATCATTGCCTTGAGTCACTTCATTCATCTCATATGCTTTACAATAGTATGATCAAGGTTATGTAAGTAGCATGTCACTACAGAAATTATTCTTTTTTATCGTTTACCTACTCGAGGGCGAGCATGAACTAAGCTTGGGGATGCTGATACGTCTCCAACGTACCTATAATTTCTGATGTTCCATGCTTGTTTTATGACAATACTTACATGTTTTGCTTGCACTTTATAATGTTTTTATGCATTTTCCGGAACTAACCTATTAACGAGATGCCGAAGGGCCAGTTGCTGTTTTCTGTTGTTTTTGGTTCTAGAAAGGCTGTTCGGGCAATATTCTCGGAATTCGACGAAACGAAGACCCAGGACCTTATTTTTCCCGGAAGACCCTAGAACACCGAAGGAGAACCGGAGAGGGGCCAGGGGGCCACCACACAATATGGCGGCGCGGCCCCAGGCCTGGGCGCGCCAGCCTATGAGGGGGAGGCCCCAGGCACCCTCCGACTCCGACTCTTCGCCTATTTAAGCCCTGGTGACCTAAAACCTCGATACCAATTGACGAAACTCCAGAAAGACTCCAGGGGCACCGCCGCCATCGCGAAACTCCAATTCGGGGGACGTAATCTCTATTCCGGCACGCCGCCGGGACGGGGAAGTGCCCCCGGAAGCCATCTCCATCGACGCCACCGCCTCCATCATGCTCCGTGAGTAGTTCCCCCATGGACTACGGGTTCTAGCTGTAGCTAGTTGGTACTCTCTTCCCCATGTACTTCAATACAATGATCTCATGAGCTGCCTTACATGATTGAGATTCATCTGATGTAATCGGTGTTGTGTTTGTTGGGATCCGATGGATTGTTACATTATGATTAGTCTATCTATAAAGTTTGTGAAGTTATTGTTGCTGCAATCTTGTTGTGTTTAATGCTTGTCACTAGGGCCCGAGTGGCATGATCTTAGATTTAAGCTCTATACTTATTGCTTAGATTGTATCTACAAGTTGTTTGCACATGTCTATGTCCGGAACCCGAGGCCCCAAAGTGACGTAAATTGGGATAACCGGAGGGGAAGGCTTAGATATGAGGATCACATGTTTTCACAGAGTGTTAATGCTTTGCTCCGGTGCTCTATTAAAAGGAGTACCTTAATTTCCAGTAGATTCCCTAGAGGCCCGGCTGCCACCGGCTGGTAGGACAAAAGATGCTATGCAAGTTTCTCATTGCGAGCACGTATGACTATATATGGAAAACATGCCTACATGATTAATAATCTTGATGTTCTGTCTTAATGCTATTTCAATCCTATCAATTGCCCAACTGTAATTTGTTCACCCAACACTTGTTATTGGAGAGTTGCCACTAGTGTAGATAGCTGGGAACCCCGGTCCATCTTTCATCATCATATACTTGTTCCTACATGTCATTGGAAGTAGTATCAACTATTTTCTGGTGCCATTGCTCTCATATTACTACTACTGCTGTTGTGTTACTGTTACTACTGCTCTCATATTACTGTTGCTTTCACATCACCCCTGTTACTAGTGCTTATCCAGGTGCAGCTGAATTGACAACTCAGTTGTTAAGGCTTATAAAGGCCTAGGGATCCTACTTTCACTAGTGGACACTCTCAACATTGATCACATAAATAAATAAGTTCTCTTCCTTTGTGCTACATATACTCTTGTTTGATAATGAACACCATTCGTTGTGTAGGGCTACAAGAGCACCACAATGCCGGAGTTAACAAGCTCCACAACATTCTCAATGTTTACTTCCTGCAATATTACTACCATCAACTGCACGCCAGCAAGCACTTTTCTGGCGCCGTTGCCGGGGAGGTAAGGTAAAAGGTATTCACATCCTCCGACTACTAAGCTATTTCCTAGCACTGTTGCCGGTGTGTAAGTGCTCGAAGCTATTTCCTTTAGATCCTGCAATTGCATCTTTTTGTCTCTTGTTTTACACTAGTATGGCTTAATGGAAGACAACAACAAAATGAGAGATCTTTATGAACTTTATCTTGAATTAGGACATGATGTGTTTGAAGAGAAAATTAAAAAACCCATGGAACTTATGCATGCTAATGGGAATGTTATTAGTATGAATGCTTTGAACACCATTGTTGCTAATGCTATGGAAGAATTTAAGCTTGGGGAGGTCGGTTTTGATGAAAATGATCTCTTTAGTCCTCCGGGTATTGAGGAGAAAGTTTATGTTGATTATGATATGCCTCCTATTTATGATGATTATAATGATAGTGGTCTTTTGGTGCCGCCTACTATGGAGAGTAAATTTTATTATGATTATACTATGTCTCCTACACTTGATGAGAATAATAATGATAGCTACTTTGTTGAATTTGCTCCCACTACAACTAATAAAATTGATTATGCTTATGTGGAGAGTAATAATTTTATGCATGTGGCTCATGACAAGAATGCTTTATGTGATACTTATATTGTTGAGTTTGTTCATAATGCCTCTGAAAGTTATTATGAGAGAGGGAAACATGGTTATATGCATCTTAATAATATTAAGTTTCCCCTCTTTATGTTGAGAATTTTGAAGTTACTCGTGTTTTATCTTCCTATGCTTGTCACTTTGTTCTTCATGAATTTATTTGTGTACAAGATTCCTTTTCATAGGAAGTGGGTTAGACTTAAATTTGTTTTGAATTTGCTTCTTGATGCTCTCTTTTGCTTCAACTCTCATTTCTTGCAAGAGCATCATTAAAATTACTGAGCCCATCTTAATGGCTATAAAGAAAGCACTTCTTGGGAGATAACCCATGCGTTTATTTTACTACAGCACTTTTGTTTTATATTTGAGTCTTGGAAGTTGTTACTACTGTAGCAAACTCTCCTTATCTTTATTTTATTGCATTGTTGTGCCAAGTAAAGTCTTTGATAGCAAGGTTGATACTAGATTTGGAGTACTGCGCAGAAACAAATTTCTGTCTGTCACGAATTTGGGCAGGGTTCTCTGTAGGTATCTCAGAAAAATCTGCCAATTTACGTGCGTGATCCTCAGATATGTACGCAACTTTCATTCAATTTGAGCTTTTTCATCTGAGCAATTTAAGTGCCTCTGGAAAATTCGTCTTTACGGACTGTTCTGTTTTGACAGATTCTGCCTTTTATTTCGCATTGCCTCTTTTACTGTGTTGAGTGGATTTCTTTGTTCCATTAACTTCCAGTAGCTTTGGGCAATGTCCAGAAGTGTTAAGAATGATTGTGTCACCTCTGAACATGTGAATTTTTGATTATGCACTAACCCTCTAATGAGATTGTTTTGAGTTTGGTGTGGAGGAAGTTTTCAAGGGTCAAGAGAGGAGGATGATATACTATGATCAAGACGGGTGAAAAGTCTAAGCTTGGGGATGCCCCCGTGGTTCATCCCTGCATATTTCAAGAAGACCCAAGCGTCTAAGCTTGGGGATGCCCAAGGCATCCCCTTCTTCATCAACAATTTATCAGGTTTCTTCTCTTGAAACTATATTTTTATTCGGTCACATCTTATGTACTTTACTTGGAGCGTCTGTTTGTTTTTGTTTTGTTTGAATAAGTTCATCCTTGTGTGGGAGAGAGACACGCTCCGCTGGTTCGTATGAACACATGTGTTCTTAGCTTTTAATGTTCATGGCGAAGGTTGAAACTGCTTCGTTCATTGCTATATGGTTGGAAACGGAAAATGCTTCATGTGGTAATTGGTATAATGTCTTGAATAATTTGATACTTGGCAATTGTTGTGCTCATATAGATCATGTTTAAGCTCTTGCATCATGTACTTTGCACCTATTAATGAAGAACTACATAGAGCTTGTTAAAATTTGGTTTGCATGATTGGTCTCTCTAAGTCTAGATATTTTCACGGTTGAGGTGTTTGAACAACAAGGAGACGATGTAAAGTCTTATAATACTTACAATATGTTCATATGTGAGTCTTGCTGCACCATTTTATACTTGAGTTTGCTTCAAATAACCTTGCTAGCCAAAACCATGTATTGAGAGGGATTCTTCTCGTGCATCCCAATCCTTGAGCCAAAAACTATGCCATTTGTGTCCACCATACCTACCTACTACATGGTATTTCTCCGCCATTCCAAAGTAAATTGCTTGAGTGCTATCTTTAAACAATTCAAAAGTTATTACCTCTTATTTGTGTCAATGTTTTATAGCTCATGAGGAAGTATGTGGTGTTTATCTTTCAATCTTGTTGGGCAACTTTCACCAATGGACTAGTGGCTTCATCCGTTTATCCAATAATTTTGCAAAAAGAGCTGGCAATGGGGTTCCCAGCCCCGAATTAATTAAATTTCATAAATTTACAAATAGACACTCCTCCATGGTATGTGATTGTTGGTCGGCACCCGAGGATTCGGTTAGCCATGGCTTGAGAAAGCAAAGGTTGGGAGGAGTGTCATCTAAATAAAACTAAAATAAAAAGGCACTCCTTCATGGTATGAGATTGTTGGCAGGCACCCGAGGATTCGGTTAGCTATGGTTTGTGAAAGCAAGGTTGGAAGGAGTGCCACCCAAAAATAAAATTTCATGGGAGCCGCTCTTTGAAAGTTTGTCTGGCAAGGGGGTTAGAGTGCCCACTACCATTCGTTGACAACAACAAACACCGCTCAAAACTTTACTTTTTATGCTCTCTTTATGTTTTCAAAATAAAAGCTCTAGCACAAATATAGCAATCAATGCTTCCCTCTGCGAAGGGTCATTCTTTTACTTTATTGTTGAGTCAGTTTATCTACTTCTTTCTATCTTAGAAGCAAACACTTGTGTAAACTGTGTGCATTGATTCTCACATGTTTACTTATTGCACTTGTTATATTACTTTGTGTTGACAAACTATCCATGAGATATACATGTTACAAGTTGAAAGCAATTGCTGAAACTTAATCATCCTTTGTGTTGCTTCAATGCCTTCTACTAAGAATTTATTTCTTATGAGTTAACTGTTATGCAAGTCTTATTGATGCTTGTCTTGAAAGTACTATTCATGAAAAGTCTTTGCTATATGATTCAGTTGTTTACTCATTGTCTTCATCATTGCTTTGAATCGCTGCATTCATCTCATATGCTTTACAATAATGTTGATCAAGATTATGTTGGTAGCATGTCACTTAAGAAATTATCATTGTTATCGTTTACCTACTCGAGGGCGAGTAGGAACTAAGCTTGGGGATGCTTGATACGTCTCAAATGTATCTATAATTTCTTATGTTCCATGCTTGTTTTATGACAATACCTACATGTTTTGTTCACACTTTATATCGTTTTTATGCATTTTCCGGAACTAACCTATTAACGAGATGCCGAAGTGCCAGTTCCTGTTTTCTGCTATTTTTGGTTTCAGAAATCCTAGTAAGGAAATATTCTCGGAATCGGACGAAATCAGTGCCCAGCATCTTAGGATTGCACGAAGCTTCCAGAACACCCGAGAGCCACCAGAGGAGAGCCACAGGGGGCCCACACATGGGGCTGGCGCGGCCAGGGTTGGGCCCGCGCCACCCTGTTGTGTGGCGGCTCCGTACCCCTCCGACTCCGCCTCTTCGCCTATTTAAAGGTCCCTGACCTAAATCTTCAATACGGAAAAGCCACGGTACGAGAAACCTTCCAGAGCCGCCGCCATCGCGAAGCCAAGATCTGGGGGACAGGAGTCTCTGTTCCGGCACGCCGCCGGGACGGGGAAGTGCCCCCAGAAGGCTCCTCCATCGACACCACCGCCATCTTCATCACCGCTGCTGTCTCCCATGAGGAGGGAGTAGTTCTCCACCGGGGCTGAGGGCTCTACCGGTAGCTATGTGGTTAATCTCTCTCTCTGTACCCCAATACAATGATCTCATGAATTGCTTTGCATGATTGAGATCCATATGATGAGCTTTGTATCACTATTAGTCTATGTGCTACTCTTGTGATGTTATTAAAGTAGTCTATTCCTCCTTCATGGTGTAATGGTGACAGTGTGTGCATCATGTAGTTCTTGGCGTAGGTTATGATCATAATCTGTTGTAGGTTATGGAGTTAATTATTACTATGATAGTATTGATGTGATCTATTCCCCCTTCATAGTGTAAAGGTGACAGTGTGTATGCTATGTTAGTACTCGGTTTAAATTGCAAAGATCTATTATGCTCTAAGGTTACTTAAATATGAATGCCGAATGTTGTGGCGCTTGTTAACTCCGGCATTGAGGTGCTCTTGTAGCCCTACACAATGAATGGTGTTTGTTATCAAACAAGAGTATATGTAGCACAAAGGAAGAGAACTTATGTATTATGTGATCAATGTTGAGAGTGTCCACTAGTGAAAGTAGGATCCCTAGGCCTTGTTTCCAATACTGCAAACACCGCTTACTTACTGTTCTACTGCATATTTACTTGCTGCCATATTTATTTCAGATTGCTATTACCACTCATATACATCCATACTACTTGTATTTCACTATCTCTTCGCCGAACTAGTGCATCTATACATCTGACAAGTGTATTAGGTGTGTTGGGGACATAAGAGACTTCTTGTATCGTGATTGCAGGGTTGCTTGAGAGGGATATCTTTGACCTCTTCCTCCCTGAGTTCGATAAACCTTGGGTGATCCACTTAAGGGAAACTTGCTGCTGTTCTACAAACCTCTGCTCTTGTAGGCCCAACACTGTCTACAGGAATAGAAGCACACGTAGACATCAGCGGTGTGCAACTTCGGTTCAGTGGTAAGCAAACTCGGTTCAGCGGTAGGAAACTTCGGTCGAGTTGTATGCAATTTTGGTGAAGCGCTCGTCAAATTCAATGTAATGGTAGGAAATTTCGGTGCATGGGTATGCATCTCCGATTCATAGGTCGGCAACTTCGGTGCAGCCGTAGGCAAAGTTGGTTCAGTGGTATGCTACTTCGGCCGAGCGGTATGCAATTCCGGTGCAGCGGTAGGCAACTTCAGAGCAGTGTTAGACAACTTTGTTGCATCACTAGGCAACTTTGGTGCAACGATAGTTAGTTTCCATTCAGCGGTATGCAACTTCTGTGCAGAAGTAGGCAACAGTAAGTTGTAGAATCATTGTCGAGCATCCATCGTCACCACAATGATCCTCCTTTTTGGTGGCTTCGAAGTTGCGGCGCCGCTCTCCGAAACTGCTACGACGTTGGTCAAATTAGTTGCGCACATTTGAGTAAGCGGTAAAACTATATTGTACTAGTTGTCTTTTAGTGGTGCTTAATTGATTACGATAATCTGAACATACATGTGGACATGATCATTGAGAGCAAATAATAATGATATGGACTGACCGCGCTACAAATCAAGCACCAAGGTACACCAAAAGACGAAATGAAAGTATTGCCTATAACATGTAAATATAAGTAAACAATTTTATTGCCTACAACTTTATGCATGGTGTTCTAATTCGGCGATCACCGTTGGCTAGAGGAAGGAGTCTTGTCATGTTAACGGACTAGCTCGGGCTTGTTTTTGGTCATCATCAGCGTCGTGTCAAATTTGAGCAACTTTTATAATTTCTATGTTTTAAAATAAGTGAGTCAATTTCTTTTATATACCATGTATCTACACAATAAAAACGCATCTAGATACAACTATACCAATGCAAAATTGAGTTAAGTCACTTATTTTAGGACGAGGCGAGCAGAATGTTAAGCAACAAATCAACACAATGGAGCAAATAATATGTACGTTGAGGCAACAATCTTAGAAAAATTAGCAATTAAATACATTCTAGTCAGAAAAAGCGAACATACACATAGACATCAAAAACTGATCGCACGGAAAGGACGCGCAATTATTTCTGAAGCTTGGGCTCCAGTAGCCACACACGCGACGCAACTACAGTGCAGCTGCCAGGGGCGGAGACAGGGGGGCGAGTAGGGGTCAGACCCCCCCCCCCCCCCCCAATGTGCCGCCCCCCTCAATCTGTTGCAGCCCATGTTGTAGTATATCTGTACTATTGTATGTACTAATCGCCATATGGAGTACTAATTACTTGCTTAGTATTTGAGCCCAGCGTTAAGAGCAAGTACAATAAGGTTTAGTCAGCTGACTACAAGAATTAAAATAATATATTTGTGTCTAGTTGGATGAGAGAGAAGAGGAGAGAGAATGTGAGTGGGCTTTTATTGTGATGACCCTGCATACCACTGCATGTTGTAGTATGCCAGTCGTTGATATAACATTCACGAAGTACCATTCCGCAAATATTACATCCCTCAGAGTAGTACAACAGAACATAGCAAGGTCCATACCTCATTCACATATTATTACAATTAATATACACATGTCTTCTCGGAGCTCCTCTTGGGTCCTAAGAGGAATACTCCTGGGTTCGAGGCGAACCCAACTTAACTTACAATATAAGTGTCTCATTAAGCTAAACATTTATTTCCTCGAGCAGCTAAATACTAAGAGTTCGGGCTGCTCGGTTACTACTACTATCGGATATATCTAGGCTTGTTCTCCTCCGGAAGCCTCCCCGGATCCGTAGACGATGATGTAGTCTACGCCTTCAACTCCTCCTGAGAGGTCAGGTTCATCATAGCCGATAATCTCGGCTCCTTCATTGTTGTCGTAGTCCTCCTCCAGACGGTTCAGACAATCTAAGCATGGGATTTAAGAGTGGTATGAGTACGAGCGTACTCAACAAGTTCATTATAGATAAGAGGTGTTTAATGCACTAGCTACGATATTAGACCAGAAAGTCTAATACCAATGCAAGTTTTGACAAATATTTCTTCAAGAGATTGCTTTTATTTCAAAGAGCTATGTCCGTCAGCCTTCACCGGTTTACTAGAACTTCTTGGAGCTCCTTTCCGGCAGCGTTCGCAGTTCCTCAATCCCGGAACAGGGAGTGACAGGTCACAGTTCTTACACTCTGCAGAGGTGTGTTGCTTTACCCATAAGAGATCTTAACCTTGATGCCAACCGGGCAGCTTTCCCGTCCACACTTCCTTCGGTGTGAGGCCCGGTATAAGGTCTAGCCAATCATGTTCCTCCGCTACCTCGAACACCCACCCTTTATTGCATGCGCCGACCCTGGGTCCACGTCGGTCCCATTATTCCCGTAATTTCAGGGTGGACCCCGACCACGACAACGATGCTGGGCTCTACCATACACTCCTACGCCGGTGGCTGCAACCCATCATAGACCGCAATACCGTGGGGACTTAAGGCTTCCCCAGCCTACCGCTTGTTCTTCGAACGACAAGTGTCTACGGACTGTGCCGTGGGGACTTAAGGCTTCCCCGACCTACCGCTTGCCGCCGACGGATACAAGTGTCTACGGTAAAGCGCATCCGTTGATGAACGAGAGGTGGAAACACTTTTGACTACTCCGTCCCACTCCGGATCTTATGGTTAACACGGGTATTACGGCACAAGAATCACTTGGCGACATTTGTTGTTTAATCCTAGATGGATATAAACCCGTGCAATGGAACCTCCACCATATCAACACAATCCATGGTTCCATTGCCCACCACTTAGTCATATTCATCGTTATGAAAGTAGTGGTTTTGATTTTTATGCAATAGTGATAACCATAATATTTTGTAAGTAATTTGATAGAAATACTCAAATGACATGAGCAAGTGATGAACTTGCCTGAACACTGCAAAGTTTTGCAGTTGGAAGGTGTGGACTGACCCTTGTCCTCTGCCGCTGAAAAATAGCATCATTGTCCGATAAGGGCAATGGTTAAAGAAGCAATTATGCATGATTCCATTTTTAGGATTTGTTCCCCCCTTCCGATGTCGTTATTCTTTTATGTAAGGATTTAATACTAAGAATAATTTGGGGATACTTGTTTAAAAGTAAAATACTACCTTGAAATGTTGTCAAGGTGTTTTTAAGGTCCAAATACATTAGTGGACTTATTTTTATTATAGAAAATTAGGTGTGTGATTTAAATGATTATTTAAATCATCAAAATAGGACTTATTCTTAAGTGTCTTCAAAAATTCTCTTTGATATTTTATTTGGATTGAGAATTTTATGCTGATTAATTTTCATATTTTTACTTATTTTTTAGAGCTATGTTTTATTTTATAAAATTCTTGGAATTTCCCATTTAAATGGGTATTTTGGAAATGTCCAAAATACCCCTCGGGCCCACCTGTCAGGCGGCCGAGCTGGTTAGGTTGGACCAGCCCAGTGGGCTCGGTCCAACCGACCCAGTCGCTTCGTCGTCCTCCACCCCGTAACCCTAATTCCCCTTTCGGCTCCCGCGACACCGAAATCGCCTCCGCCGTCGCCGCCCTGCTCGGCTGCTCCGGCCGTCTCCGGTCATCATCAGCGACGACCTGGTGCGGATCTGGACCGTCTCTCGACGGCGGACATGGTGGTCCGCGTCGATTTGACGCTCGCGTCCACCTCGTCTCCTCCCCAACGCATCTGCGCCTCGGCCGCACGGATCCGTGAAGATCCGCTGTTCGTCGGCGTCCCTGGCGCCGTGGTGATGCCGTGGAGATGCTGGCGTTGCAGTGATGTGGCGACCAGGCTTGGCTTGGCCTGGCGCCGCCGTCGCCGGGCGTGTGCCGCCGTGCCGCCACGGTCGTGCTCATGCCGCTCGCCCGTAAGTTTCTCCTCCTCTCTCCCCTTCGTTACTCGTTCTATCTTCTTCTCTTCTATGTGCTCTGGCCATGGTTTTCCTCCCTGTGGAGGTCGGCCATGCTGCTGTTGCTGCTCTACTGCGCTTGGCTCACTGCTGCTATGTATGCTGTTTACTGTGTCGGTATTGCCATGCTTACTCATGCTGTTCATGATTGTGCACGGTTCTGTGCATGTTCCAGAGCCACATGCTGGTTGTATCTTGCATATTTGGTTTGGAACCATCCTCGTGCCTCTGTTCTACTTGCTATACTAGCCGAAATTCATGTGTATTCAATTTGGCTGCTCTGGCTCGATTACCATGTGTAATCCTTGCAATTTGCAAGTTCCGGAGCACCGATATGCTCGTCCCTTGTGCTTAATTTTCATGGTAAGCTTGGTTAAGCATTACTTGCTGGTTAGCTGCATGATTCGATGATTAGCACTAAGTGCATAACTTGTTTAATGGCTCTTGTTATTATCATGGCTTGATTATGTGTGTGTGCTATCCTTGTCCGGATTGATCCGAGTGGTACATCATGTATTTGATGTGCTTACGGATACAATTATAAATCATTCATTTGATTATCTGTGAAGCAATTATTTATAAGATGTGGCTATATAGTTGATCTGGTTAAATGTGTGGTTGCTAGGCTTGGCTCTAGCATGTCTTAGCATGCTCTAGTAAGCTTCTGATGATCATATGATCATCAGTTGCTTGTAAAGCTGCTGTGTTATGACTGTGCCTCTCTTCTGCTCATCCTTGTGTCTGTGTGACACCAAAATCTGTACTGATGCATGCTTTTGCTTGCTCAAGCAGTTGCTGATGCTTGCAATGATCCATTGGATCAGCTGCAAGACTCTGGTGCTTTGATTCCTTATATGATTCACTTATCTGTATTACCTGGCTTTACTAAAATAGATAAGTAATGTGAACTGCTTGCAGTAATGATCATTTCATTGAGTTTGGCAGGGCTAGATGGATGCCACCACTTGGTTGGGTACCCTAGCCCTCCTTTTGAACCCTTTCGGGTAATGATAATCGTGCATGGCTTATTAGTTTGGGCTGGTTCGATGGTTGAGGTGACCTTGACAAGCAATTCATTGTTGTTTAGGTAGCTCCCACCCTTGTTGGCTTGCTATGGCTTAGTGAATATATCACCGGGTAATTCCTTGTTGGATTTCCAGTGATCTTTGATGTTGACAAACAAGAATAGACACATATTGTCTATCAATCTGATGGTGTGCTAGGTTATAGGTGCTAGGTGACTTTGGTTGAATAACTAGGATCATTTCCTTGCTGGATTGCCTTGGTTATACCACTGTTTTGGTCTAGCCAGTGTTCCCTTGGTGATTTCCTATTGGCTTCACCCATTTTTGCTTGCACCAACTGACTTGGTAGCCAGATGATGATACAATCTGGGTATTCTACCCTTCGTGTTCCTGTGATGCATTGTATGCTTATTTATGAGCAAGACTTGGTTTTGCTCAGGTTGATCTGTTTATACCTCACTCCAGCTCCTAGAAAATGGTGTGTTGGTGTAGAGGTTTTGCTTCTGTGCTGCTTTCTTGGCTTGCTCTGCTCCTCCTTGTGGCTTGTGCTTGATCTACTCCATGGTTTACTTCTCCACAGGAAACAGTTCTTTGCTTGAGCTGTTCCTGGATGAAGTTCTGGCTATGTGTTCTTCCTGTTCTAAGTGTTCTTGTTTTCTGATGACTTACCAAGATGCCTGCCGATGAATGAGCTAGGGTTTGGCTCAAAAAGGTTATATATGATGCCCTCTTGCTCTCTCTGGTCGACAGCCTTGGCCTGGTCACTTTGGTGACTCTCCCTGGCCGTGTATGTGCTCTGGTGGACATGCACACGCCTCGTGAGCTGCTTGTGTAGTTCCTGGTTGGAACTTGGTCCATTTGGTGGATCAGCTCGGCAGCTTGATCATATCCCTTTCATTTCCTTTATTTGTTAACCTGCCAAGTGGCTTTGCCACTTGGCTTAATACTGGTTTTGCTTTGATTTGTGCAGGAAATCAACAATTGATCACAGATGGACATGGAGTTCATCAAATCCAAGATCAAGTGAAGATGATCTTGTATTATTTAGGCTAGGATCATTGCTTGTACTTTTCTTTTTATTCTCTTTTATTTTTTTCAATTTCACCAATTCTTGTAATGTGTTGTAATTCATTTATTTTCTCTGATGAATATTGTAATGACAATGTAAATTGTGTGATGATCAATAAAGCTCAAGGTTTTTCTCTAATGAGCTTTACTTTACTTTAATTGCTCATATTGTTCATTACTTATTATTTACTTAATGAATTTCCTCACAATTCAATATTTAGGTTAATTATTTAATGTTTGAATTTGAAATTCAAATTCAACCTTGGTTTAAATTTAACCATGTCACTTATCAAGAATTCACTCATACACTCTCCCCTCTCTTCTTAAAACCCTAAACTAATGAAGTGAGATGCAAGTTTGTCGCACTCTCGAAACCCTAACCCTGTAAGGTGTCGAGAGAGAAATTTGTCCCCCTTCGATGCAGTTTTTGTTTAAAAGCGCGAAATTTCCCCGAATTTACTATGCAATGCACATCCCTTTCTAAAATCTACCCCTCGATCGTCTCTAAACCCGGGACATTACAGCCTTCCCCCTTAAAGAAAACTTCGTCCCGAAGTTGTGGTTGTAATACCTGAACAGCTCGGGGTATGTTTTCCTCAGGTCTTCCTCTTTTTCCCAGGTGGCTTCCCTCTCGGGATGATGCTTCCATTGTATCTTGCAGTACTTGATAGCTTTATTTCTGAGTTGTTTCCAGCTCTCCTCGAGAATCTTGGCTGGCTTCTCGATGTACGTCAAGTCTGGTTGTAACTCAAGCTCATCATGTGCTATTGGTTCATCTGGGGTCTTCAAACATTTCCGAAGTTGTGACACATGGAATACATTGTGAACTTGAGCTAACCTTCCCGGTAGATCCAACTCAAAGGCTAAACCTCGATTTTGACTCAGTATCTTGAAAGGTCCTATATATCTAGGACTGAGTTTTCCTTTTACTCCAAACCTCTGGAGTCCTTTCATCGGGCTTACCTTAAGATAAACCATGTCTCCAACTTGTGGTTCCCATGTCCTTCTCTTCTGATCGGCATAACTCTTTTGCCGACTTTGGGCTATCTTAAGCCTGTCTCTGATAATGTCAATGATTTGTTGTTTTTCCTGGACATAATCAGGGTTGAACTCTTTGCTTGCTCCAGCTTCATACCAACATATTGGTGATCTACACTTCCTTCCATACAGAGCTTCAAATGGTGCCATTTTGATACTGCTTTGATAACTATTGTTGTATGAGAACTCTGCTAAAGGTAGATGCTCCTCCCATGATCCTCCGAAGTCTAGGGCACAAGCCCTAAGCATATCTTCTAAGATCTGATTGGTTCTCTCGGTTTGTCCACCGGTCTGGGGATGATAAGCGGTACTATAATCCAACTTGGATCCTAAAGCTTCGTGAAGTTGCTTCCGGAATGCTCGATGTGAACACGGATCCTCGATCCGATACTATCTTCTTAGGCACTCCATGCTTACTCACGATCTCTTTGATGTAAAGATCGATAAGTTTCTCTCCTTTATCCCGCTGGTTTACCGCTAAGAAGTGTGCACTTTTCGTCAACCGGTCCACGATTACCCATATCATGTCCTTCTTTTTATTAGTCATGGGTAGTCCGGTGATGAAATCCATCCCTATTTCCTCCCATTTCCACTCCGGAATAGGTAAAGGTTGTAACTTCCCTGCCGGACTCTGGTGTTCAGCCTTCACTCGCTGGCATGTATGGCATTCTGCCACATACTGTGCTATTTCCCTCTTCATGTTATTCCACCAGAATAGTTCCTTTAGGTCCATGTACATCTTTGTACTTCCCGGATGTATGGAATATGGTGTTTGATGAGCTTCCCGGAGTATTACTTCCTTAATTTCAGCAATATCCGGAACGCAAATTCTCTTCTGGAACCATAAAGATCCAGATTCTCCGCGATGAAATTCCGATGGTCTTCCCTCATCTATTCTCCTCATCTCTTCTATAATGAATGGATCGTCCAATTGACCCATCATTATCTCATTCTTCAAGTTGACATTCAACTCATCGGCTACTTGCAACGCCGATAATCCTTCATGGGCTTCCTTCTCCCAAAGTTGTATTTGGGCTTGACTTATTTCCTTCCTCAACTCCGGTGATATTTCTTGTTCAACTCCTCCAGTACTCTTCCTACTCAGGGCGTCTGCTACAACATTAGCCTTCCCTGGTGTGTAATTGATTGTCAGATCATAATCCTTGATCAATTCTAGCCATCTTTTCTGCCTCATGTTGAGTTCCTTTTGAGTGAAGAAATATTTGAGGCTTTTATGATCTGTATAGAGCTCACACTTCGCTCCATAGAGAAAATGTCTCCAAGTTTTGAGTGCAAAAACGACAGCTTGCTAATTCCAAGTCATGTGTTGGATAATTCACTTCATGAGGTCCGAGTTGCCTCGATCCATAGGATATTACTTTCCGATCTTGCATGAGTACGCAACCCAATCCATGTTTGGATGCGTCACGAGTACACGGTGTAATCCTTGCCAACTTCCGGAACTCGCTAACACCGGTGCCGTGGTGAGTTTCTCCTTCAGAGTTTGAAAACTCTTCTCACACTCCTCTGACCACACGAATGGTGTGTTCTTCCTTAGCAACTTTGTCATTGGTCCTGCTATCTTAGAGAATCCTTCAATGAATCTCCGATAATATCCTGCCATTCCTAGGAATCCTCGGATTTCCTTGACGAGTCTTGGGTGCTTCCCATTCTAGAACTGCTGCTACCTTACTCGGGTTAACAGCTATTCCATCTTTACTAATAACATGACCAAGAAATTCCACTTGATCTAGCCAAAATTCACACTTGCTAAGTTTGGCATAGAGGTTATGTTCCCTTAGTGTTTGCAACACTAACCTCAAATGTTCAGCATGTTCAGCCTTGTTCTTGGAATATATCAAGATATCATCGATAAATACGATGACAAACTTGTCTAGATATGGCATGAAAATCTTATTCATGAGATTCATGAATATTGCTGGGGCATTGGTCAATCCAAAAGGTACTACAAGGTATTCATGATGTCCATACCTTGAGACAAAGGCAGTTTTCGGAACGTCCTCCTTCTTGATCTTTATCTGGTGATAACCCGATCTTAGATCAATCTTGGAAAAGACTCCCGCGCCTCTCACTTGATCAAATAGATCTTGTATTCTGGGAAGTGGATACTTGTTCTTGATTGTGATGTTGTTCAGATTCCTGTAGTCTCCGCACATCCTTCTTCCTCCATCTCTTTTATCCACGAAGATCACAGGTGATCCCCATGGTGAAACACTCTCCTGAATGAATCCCTTTTGTTCCAAATCATCCAGTTGCTCCTTAAGTTCTTTCAACTCCTTAGGCCCCATCTTATATGGTGCCTTGGCAATCGGAGCTGTTCTCGGGATTAGGTCGATAGTGAATTCTATCTCCCTATCCGGTGGCATACCGGGTAATTCCGCAGGAAACACATCCTGGAATTCATTTACTACAGGTATATCTTCTAACTTCACCTCCTTCATGCTGTTCAGCTGTAGCTCAACTTCAATCTGCGTATGTTTGTCGCCTTGGTAGATCATTCTACTTCCATCGGGACTTTTCAATGACACCGTCTTGTTTACACCGTCGATCAATGCTCCATTAGCTTCTAACCAGTTCATACCAAGAATGACATCAATGTCCTTCATCGGTAAAATTAACAGGTCCGCGTCAAACGCGCACTTATTGATCATAATGACTTGTTTTTGTTTGGCATGGGTTACTACTATCATTCCCCCCGCAGAAAGTATGGTTATGGGTGTATCTAACTTAGTGCAACTAATCCCATGTTTGATGATGAATTGTTGAGAAATGAATGATGTAGTTGCACCAGTATCAAAAAGTACTTTGCCAGGATGAGTGAGTATCTGGAGCGTACCTATCACCGCCTGGTCGAGTTGACCACCTCTTCCGGACTAGTGCGGTTCAGCTTGCCGAAGGGCTTCTTATTCTTCCGGCTCCCTCCGGTGTTTCCTCGATTTCCTCCTCCTCCGATTGACCTCCACCAGTGTTTCTCTTGGGGCGAGTCCTTCGACATGTGCCCCTCCCGGCGACAACCAAAGCATATAATCTTTGGCTTCTTACGATCTTTTGGCCAAATGCCCTGTGAATCCACAGCTTCTGCAAATTATTTGATTTGCAGTCTGGAATGCTTGGTTCTTCCTACTACCGTAGTAGTTGCTGTTGTTGTTGTTGTTGTTGTTATATCTGGGCTTGAAACTCAAGTTGGTATTAGGCTTGTTACTAACAAACCTCTTAGGCTCAAACTTGGCCTTTTTCCTCTTCTCTTCCTGCAATTGCTTGAAATCATCTTCCAGAGTGATGGCTGCATCCACCAACTCTTGAAATTCTGTCGCTCTCATCATACGGAGCTGTACTTTGAACTGGGGACTTAACCCCCTCAGAAATCTCTTTTTCTTCTTGTCCTCGGTGTTGACTTCCTCAACAGCGTACGGGACAATTTAGAGAACTCCCTGACATAGGTCAGGATCGCCTTGTCCTTCTGCTCGAGACTCTCAAACTCTCGACGCTTCAACTCCACAATACTCTCAGGGACATTGGATTCCCTGAACTTCCTCGTGAATTCCTCCCAGGTAAATACCTTTCCAGCCGGGTAAACGGCTACAATATTGTCCCACCATGATGCGGCAGGTCCACAGAGCAGATGGGTAGCATAACGAACCTTCTCATGGTCGTTACATCCAACGGTATTGAGCTTTCGCTCAGTATCCATCAGCCAATCTTCCGCGTCCATTGGCTCGGGCGCGTATGCGAAAGATATAGGCTTGGTGTTTTGGAAGTCTGCTAATGTGACTCCCGGGTTCTCAGGTCTCTCCACCCTGTTTTGCTGCAGCAACTCTTGAAAGAATTTATTCTGCTGCTCCAGCGTTACACGCTCGTCGCTCCTCCACCAGCTGCATGTACTTGGATAAAGTTTTGCTGCGTCATGGGTGGTGGTGGTGGTGGAAACTGATCTCTGGCTGCACCCTCAGCCTCTTCCTTTTCTTTTGCTTCTCGCTCCATGCGCTGCGCTTCAGTCTCGTTTCCTAACGTTCCCGACATAATCCCTCTAGTTCTGCAACACAAGATGATACTCATAATTACTCCATGCGCAAGTTTTCTGAGCTCAACTTTGTGCACAGAACTAGTCACGCAATCGAAATCAAGAAGCAAATCCAAATCATACAAAACATATACCCTGTATATACATACATAAGTGGTCTTATTACAATACTCGAGTCGATGTGAGTATGCAAACTCACTTATTAAAGTATATGTACAAATTTATACAAATATTACAAACTATAATACACGTGGTACTTGTGTATTACAACCTCGCCTCCCTTGGTGGACTCTAGTCGATCTTCACTCCCGGTACATCCCAGGCTTCCATCCGGTCGAACGTGTCGTCCTCCTGATAGACCCTGGAACATAAGGTCTCCCCGTTGGCTGGTAATCCGAATCCGATGATGATCCTAGGGAGAAATCAGTATTCACAAACTGATCGTTGAGTGCATCATAGTCCACCCATCGGGTGTACTCTCCTGTAGCCCCACCATAAGGGTTACCAAAACTCATACCCGACTCAACTTGAGTCGGATATCCTCCATCCACTCCTTCATTACTAGGATAGCTCTGGTTCTGGGTTGTTGCGTCATCATTCATATCCCCATCATAATACACAGAAGTACTATGAGTTCCAGTATCCGATCCCCAACGCCAACCCCTGGAATTCTCGATAGGAGTCTCGGAACGCTGGTTGTTTCCGGATTCCTCTCCGCCTTCGTATCCCCCATAGGAACTACCCAGGTAATTCCCAGGTGTAGCAGGTGTAGGTTCACGTGCAAGTGGATCAATGCTGATGTAGTCACCAGCTGAATAAACTGGTGTGTGCACTACATTCTCCATAGGTTCTTTCCCCCTACTCTCCTCCTTGGGTGCTGTAAATTCCTCAAGCATCGTATCAATTGCTCCTATCAGATGATGGTTCAACTGAAAGAGTAATGATATGAAGTTACGGCTATTATCCATATATTTTGCCGCTGCTATGGGTTTGCGTTTAGCATATTTGTAGTGGTTGAGCATGGGATCTTCTTCCTCCTGATTATGAGGAATATGGGAGAACTCGGAATCCATAAGCTCTTTTGTCTTATGTTCCCGTATGTCGGTTATGGCTCTCATAACCGCTATATGGTAGGCTGTGTTGGTTGTTCTAGCTTCTCCAGCTGGCATGACTACGCTCATTCCCAAAGATTCGGGAAGTCGCAGTCCTACCCTGCACTTGGCCAACACCGGTCCATCATAGAACATGTACTTCTTTACTGGAATCTGGGGATCACACCCAAATTCCAATAACATGGCTCGTAGGATATCTGCAAGTCCTCCTTGGTATTCGTTCGATGTGGAATCCATAACTTTCACGTTTCTTCCCGGTCGTGAACTTGCCATGTTGGCTGTAGAAATAGAAAGATTATAAGATTAGTAATAATGCATCATAATAGAGATAATAAAGAATTATCGCACTAAAAGATATGATTGTTGTATTCTCAATTGAATATACATCATATTTTTAGAGAATTCTTTACTAATCCTATTTGACTCCTAACGTTTGGTCCCATTTACTAGGTTCCAACCTAAGGTCAAAGCTTTTGCTCTGATACCAACTGTGATGACCCCCGCATACCACTTGCATGTTGTAGTATGCCGGTCGTTGATATAACATTCACGAAGTACCATTCCGCAAATATTACATCCCTCGAGTAGTACAACGGAACATAGCAAGGTCCATACCTCATTCACATATTATTACAATTAATATACACATGTCTTCTCGGAGCTCCTCTTGGGTCCTAAGAGGAATACTCCTGGGTTCGAGGCGAACCCAACTTAACTTACAATATAAGTGTCTCATTAAGCTAAACATTTATTTCCTCGAGCAGCTAAATACTAAGAGTTCGGGCTGCTCGGTTACTACTACTATCGGATATATCTAGGCTTGTTCTCCTCCAGAAGCCTCCCCGGATCCGTAGACGATGATGTAGTCTACGCCTTCAACTCCTCCTGAGAGGTCGGGTTCATCATAGCCGATAATCTCGGCTCCTTCATTGTTGTCGTAGTCCTCCTCCGGACGGTTCGGACAATCTAAGCATGGGATTTAAGAGTGGTATGAGTACGAGCGTACTCAACAAGTTCATTATAGATAAGAGGTGTTTAATGCACTAGCTACGATATTAGACCGAGAAAGTCTAATACCAATGCAAGTTTTGACAAACATTTCTTCAAGAGATTGCTTTTATTTCAAAGAGCTATGTCCGTCGGCCTTCACCGGTTTACTAGAACTTCTTGGAGCTCCTTTCCGGCAGCGTTCGCAGTTCCTCAATCCGGAACAGGGAGTGACAGGTCACGAGTTCTTACACTCTGCAGAGGTGTGTTGCTTTACCCATAAGAGATCTTAACCTTGATGCCAACCGGGCAGCTTTCCCGTCCACACTTCCTTCGGTGTGAGGCCCGGTATAAGGTCTAGCCAATCATGTTCCTCCGCTACCTCGAACACCCACCCTTTATTGCATGCGCCGACCCCGGGTCCACGTCGGTCCCATTATTCCCGTAATTTCGGGGTGGACCCCGACCATGACAACGAGTGCTGGGCTCTACCATACACTCCTACGCCGGTGGCTGCAACCCATCATAGACCGCAATACCAGTGGGGACTTAAGGCTTCCCCAGCCTACCGCTTGTTCTTCGAACGACAAGTGTCTACGGACCGTGCCGTGGGGACTTAAGGCTTCCCGACCCTACCGCTTGCCGCCGACGGATACAAGTGTCTACGGTAAAGCGCATCCGTTGATGAACGAGAGGTGGAAACACTTTTGACTACTCCGTCCCACTCCGGATCTTATGGTTAACACGGGTATTACGGCACAAGAATCACTGGCGACATTTGTTGTTTAATCCTAGATGGATATAAACCCGTGCAATGGAACCTCCACCATATCAACACAATCCATGGTTCCATTGCCCACCACTTAGTCATATTCATCGTTATGAAAGTAGTGGTTTTGATTTTTATGCAATAGTGATAACCATAATATTTTGTAAGTAATTTGATAGAAATACTCAAATGACATGAGCAAGTGATGAACTTGCATCGAACACCGCAAAGTTTTGCGGTTGGAAGGTGTGGACTGACCCTTGTCCTCTGCCTCTGAAAAATAGCATCATTGTCCGATAAGGGCAATGGTTAAAGAAGCAATTATGCATGATTCCATTTTTAGGATTTGTTCCCCCTTCCGATGTCGTTATTCTTTTATGTAAGGATTTAATACTAAGAATAATTTGGGGATACTTGTTTAAAAGTAAAATACTACCTTGAAATGTTGTCAAGGTGTTTTTAAGGTCCAAATACATTAGTGGACTTATTTTTATTATAGAAAATTAGGTGTGTGATTTAAATGATTATTTAAATCATCAAAATAGGACTTATTCTTAAGTGTCTTCAAAAATTCTCTTTGATATTTTATTTGGATTGAGAATTTTATGCTGATTAATTTTCATATTTTTACTTATTTTTTAGAGCTATGTTTTATTTTATAAAATTCTTGGAATTTCCCATTTAAATGGGTATTTTGGAAATGTCCAAAATACCCCTCGGGCCACTCTGTCGGGCGGCCGAGGCTGGTTAGGTTGGACCAGCCCAGTGGGCTCGGTCCAACCGACCCAGTCGCTTCGTCGTCCTCCACCCCGTAACCCTAATTCCCCTTTCGGCTCCCGCGACACCGAAATCGCCTCCGCCGTCGCCGCCCTGCTCCGGCCGTCTCCGGCCATCATCAGCGACGACCTGGTGCGGATCTGGACCGTCTCTCGACGGCGGACATGGTGGTCCGCGTCGATTTGACGCTCGCGTCCACCTCGTCTCCTCCCCAACGCATCTGCGCCTCGGCCGCACGGATCCGTGAAGATCCGCTGTTCGTCGGCGTCCTCGGCGCCGTGGTGATGCCGTGGAGATGCTGGCGTTGCAGTGATGTGGCGACCAGGCTTGGCTTGGCCTGGCGCCGCCGTCGCCGGGCGTGTGCCGCCGTGCCGCCACGGTCGTGCTCATCTGCTTCGCCTGTAAGTTTCTCCTCCTCTCTCCCCTTCTGTTACCTGTTCTATCTTCTTCTCTTCTATGTGCTCTGGCCATGGTTTTCCTCCCTGTGGAGGTCGGCCATGCTGCTGTTGCTGCTCTACTGCGCTTGGCTCACTGCTGCTATGTATGCTGTTTACTGTGTTGGTATTGCCATGCTTACTCATGCTGTTCATGATTGTGCACGGTTCTGTGCATGTTCCAGAGCCACATGCTGGTTGTATCTTGCATATTTGGTTTGGAACCATCCCTGTGCCTCTGTTCTACTTGCTATACTAGCCAGAAATTCATGTGTATTCAATTTGGCTGCTCTGGCCTGATTACCATGTGTAATCCTTGCAATTTGCAAGTTCCAGAGCACTGATATGCTGTCCCATGTGCTTAATTTTCATGGTAAGCTTGGTTAAGCATTACTGCTGGTTAGCTGCATGATTCAGTGATTAGCACTAAGTGCATAACTTGTTTAATGGCTCTTGTTATTATCATGGCTTGATTATGTGTGTGTGCTATCCTTGTCTGGATTGATCCAGTGGTACATCATGTATTTGATGTGCTTCTGGATACAATTATAAATCATTCATTTGATTATCTGTGAAGCAATTATTTATAAGATGTGGCTATATAGTTGATCTGGTTAAATGTGTGGTTGCTAGGCTTGGCTCTAGCATGTCTTAGCATGCTCTAGTAAGCTTCTGATGATCATATGATCATCAGTTGCTTGTAAAGCTGCTGTGTTATGACTGTGCCTCTCTTCTGCTCATCCTTGTGTCTGTGTGACACCAAAATCTGTACTGATGCATGCTTTTGCTTGCTCAAGCAGTTGCTGATGCTTGCAATGCTCCATTGGATCAGCTGCAAGACTCTGGTGCTTTGATTCCTTATATGATTCACTTATCTGTATTACCTGGCTTTACTAAAATAGATAAGTAATGTGAACTGCTTGCAGTAATGATCATTTCATTGAGTTTGGCAGGGCTAGATGGATGCCACCACTTGGTTGGGTACCCTAGCCCTCCTTTTGAACCCTTCTGGGTAATGATAACTGTGCATGGCTTATTAGTTTGGGCTGGTTCAGTGGTTGAGGTGACCTTGACAGCAATTCATTGTTGTTTAGGTAGCTCCCACCCTTGTTGGCTTGCTATGGCTTAGTGAATATATCACTGGGTAATTCCTTGTTGGATTTCCAGTGATCTTTGATGTTGACAAACAAGAATAGACACATATTGTCTATCAATCTGATGGTGTGCTAGGTTATAGGTGCTAGGTGACTTTGGTTGAATAACTAGGATCATTTCCTTGCTCGGATTGCCTTGGTTATACCACTGTTTTGGTCTAGCCGGTGTTCCCTTGGTGATTTCCTATTGGCTTCACCCATTTTTGCTTGCACCAACCGACTTGGTAGCCGGATGATGATACAATCCGGGTATTCTACCCTTCGTGTTCCTGTGATGCATTGTATGCTTATTTATGAGCAAGACTTGGTTTTGCTCGAGGTTGATCTGTTTATACCTCACTCCGGCTCCTAGAAAATGGTGTGTTGGTGTAGAGGTTTTGCTTCGTGCTTGCTTTCTTGGCTTGCTCTGCTCCTCCTTGTGGCTTGTGCTTGATCTACTCCATGGTTTACTTCTCCACGAGAAACAGTTCTTTGCTTGAGCTGTTCCTGGATGAAGTTCTGGCTATGTGTTCTTCCTGTTCTAAGTGTTCTTGTTTTCTGATGACTTACCAAGATGCCTGCCGATGAATGAGCTAGGGTTTGGCTCAAAAAGGTTATATATGATGCCCTCTTGCTCCCTCTGGTCGACAGCTTGGCCTGGTCACTTTGGTGACTCTCCCTGGCTGTGTATGTGCTGGTGGACATGCACACAGCCCTGTGAGCTGCTTGTGTAGTTCCTGGTTGGAACTTGGTCCATTTGGTGGATCAGCTCGGCAGCTTGATCATATCCCTTTCATTTCCTTTATTTGTTAACTCTGCCAAGTGGCTTTGCCACTTGGCTTAATACTCGGTTTTGCTTTGATTTGTGCAGGAAATCAACAATTGATCACAGATGGACATGGAGTTCATCAAATCCAAGATCAAGTGAAGATGATCTTGTATTATTTAGGCTAGGATCATTGCTTGTACTTTTCTTTTTATTCTCTTTTATTTTTTTCAATTTCACCAATTCTTGTAATGTGTTGTAATTCATTTATTTTCTCTGATGAATATTGTAATGACAATGTAAATTGTGTGATGATCAATAAAGCTCAAGGTTTTTCTCTAATGAGCTTTACTTTAATTGCTCATATTGTTCATTACTTATTATTTACTTAATGAATTTCCTCACAATTCAATATTTAGGTTAATTATTTAATGTTTGAATTTGAAATTCAAATTCAACCTTGGTTTAAATTTAACCATGTCACTTATCAAGAATTCACTCATACACTCTCCCCTCTCTTCTTAAAACCCTAAACTAATGAAGTGAGATGCAAGTTTGTCGCACTCTCGAAACCCTAACCCTGTAAGGTGTCGAGAGAGAAACTTGTCCCCCTTCGATGCAGTTTTTGTTTAAAAGCGCGAAATTTCCCCAGAATTTACTATGCAATGCACATCCCTTTCTAAAATCTACCCCTCGATCGTCTCTAAACCTGGGACATTACATTTATGCAAGAGCTAGCTCTAGCACGTGCTCCTAGGCAAAGTGTGTGAATGAAAGGTGGGCCATCCATTGAAAAAGTAGTACATTTTTATAGCCAACTATTGTACTTGTTGGCTACATGTTGACTATAGATGACATAACATCTTGCTTATAGCCAACAACTGGCTATACTATTAGAGTTGCCCTAATACTGATATGTTTTGTCTACACAGCCAAAGCCCAGTACGTAATTAACAGCCCATCTTCTAAGCAGGGAGCAATTTCCGGTGCCTAGAAGTTTTCTTTCCATAAATCCGTAGGTTAGTTTGACCCCTGAAAAAGATGATCTCAATACAGAGTAGCTAGGGCGCCTGCCGCCGCTCGCTGGGACGGTGTTCCGACACCGGCCGCCGCTCGCTGGGACGGTGTTCCCACACCGGCCGCCGAGCTAGGAAGGCAGTCGAATCAGATCATTAGGACACGAGCGTTTGATTTGTTGATCCTGTTGCGGAGCTGTGGGTCGCAAAGTTCGTCGATTCGGATCAACTCAAGGTTTTAAGCCCTTAGTTTTCTAAAGGTACGCCACTAGTTACTACAACTCTTATTTGACGGACTAATTAGGCCCTGGCAGTCTATTTTCTATTAGTACACGAGCGTGCACCATGGCAGATGATCAATTTACTGATCATATATCTCATTGAGAACAAATGAACAGCTAGCCTTTACATTTCCTATATTTATTTGTTGTTGATTCGATTGAAGTGTTCATGGAAATAACTTTTCTTCAACAATTAAGATAGACAAAAGAAATGAATTGGTGGTCCAAAAATATGAGTCAATTGGTATTCCCAAAATATTATAACGGCAAGTGGTAATTTACTTTCAGTTGGAGAAAATCACTAAAAGTTGCTCTACTAGGTCTATTTCTATGTGGAACATGCTATGGAAAATTTTAAGTTTTCGACCTTAGACCTCGACCTCGCCCCCCCCTATGTCAAATTCCTGGCTCCGCCCTTGGCAGCTGCGCCGATGGTCCTGGATGGAGCGAGCATATCGGAGGGATAAAGGGGAGCTGCTCCGGTGGTTGGGAGACTGGGCGGTGGAGGCGGGCCGGTCGACGTCGAGGAGAATCAGCCCGATTGTGGGGAAGTCAACTGTAGGAAGGGCGAGATCCGCCGGTGGCCATCGATGTAGATGGAGTAGGACGGCGCTGAAAAAACACAAGGCAGGTGAGAGGATGGCCGAGATGGGTGGTGTTGCCCCGGCGGATATCGGTGGAAACCATGGGCGGCGCTCGGAGGTGGCCTTCCGCTGAGGTCGGGACTCGGGAGAGAATGGTCGCGTGGCCGAAAACCGAGGGAAACAACAGGGTCACCGGCGCAGGCGTCGATGCGGGGTGTCCGGCCGGCGACGGAGGAATCGGTCGCGCAGGTTGCCTACCGCGGCGCCGCACGCGAGCGGCCGGCGGGGCGGAGCGTATCGAGGTAAGGGACGCTTGATGGGGCGCTTTTTTGTTCTCATAGGAGTAGTGCGTGCGCCCAACCTGTCGATTGAGCGCAGTTGCGCTCGCAAGATTTAAAGGGACGTGCTGAGCGCCGGTCGTACATATGCCGTCTGATCTTCATCTGATGTCCGAAAATATACGTAGCGGAATTTTACCTTGGCCCCCCTAATTTTGCACAATCAACCCAGGGTCCTACACTTCTCCATCTAGACGAATTGGTATATTCCTTTGGGTACAATTTTCTCTATATTTACAGCAAAATGCCACAACAGGAGCATATTTGTTTCAGACCGAGTATTCACAACAAAATCTATCACTCCGCACAAAAAAATACTTTTGCAACAAAAATTCACAACATTTTAAAAAATAATGTCACAATAAAGTGGTTAAACCAACAAATTATTTTGTTGGAGATCGATTTGCAACAAAAGTAGCCAATATTATTAACAAAAATCAGCATACTATTACAACAAAAATCCATATGTTTGCAAAAAAATAGAAGAAAATATTAATTTGCTACAGATTGAATTACAACAAAAATCACCAGCTTTTGTTTACAAAAAGTCATAAACATTACATCAATATGTTTGCAAAATGATGCAAACTGGTCAAGCGACATTTAATTTCCTACAGATTGAATTACAACAAAAGTTGCAAACTATATTTATAAAGGGTGTCAAACGATTACAACAAAAGTCTATTTATTAGCAAACACCGCAAAAGTGGTGAAACAACAATTAATTTACTACATATTGAATTACAACAAAATTCACCAACTATTTGTATAAAAGTCAGAAATAATTAAAACCAAAATATATATGTTTCCAAACACTGCAAAGTGGTCAAGCAAAATTTTATTTGGTACATATTGAATTACAACAAAAAAAAACACCAACTATATTTACAAAAAGTCACACACGAATACAACAAAAATCTGGTGCACAAAATAAACGAAGCAGCACACCAGCAAATGATTCCTATATGTCTTGAGTGGTGGGCCAGAATGTGTGGGCGAAAGTGATGGGCCATGCGGGCGAACAGGTGATGGACCAGATTCTAGCCAAACCAGCGAGTCGCGGGCCCAGCAGCGAGCGTGGAACCGAGCGACCGATCTTTTCCCTCGATCGGTCGCCGGATCACAAGCGTATTCCATAGTTATTTGCAATATACAATCACACGATTTTATCCTCAAACTCATTTATTTTTAAATTGGTAGCAAGGACATAAATTGCTAACAGTTACATAACTGGATCTGCAAAGTGATGATATACTTTTCGCTCCAAATAAACATAAAAAATATTTTGCTCGGAAGCTGCAAACATGAAAGCTGAATATCTCTTGTTTTAGCATGGGGAAATTACAACATCTGTGGTGCCAAATGTTCTTAACATGAATAATAAGGCATCAGCAGAAAGGCCACATTAAGTGTTGCAGAAATAAGCAGGAACCTTTATGAAGCATATATATAGTAATCAGTATCCATGACTCCGTGTCCCTCGGGGTACCTCCAAGAAAGTGAGGGCGCCTTAGAGTCCACCAACAATGAGTTTTTCAAAACCAGGCAGCAAAACAGGATATTCCAGAGGCTGGCCCAGTGAACACTTTGAAAGAACAACATGTCAACAACCAAACTTTTGAATATAAGCATTTTGTCCCAACTCTGAATTTCTGAATGATCCATGGAAGTAGCAATCTTATTCATAATAGAAGAGAATCTAATAAGCATAAGAAAGCGCTAACATAATAATAGATAAGCCTGCATCCATTGCTCTGCACGCAATACATGAACCAAAAAAGAGGACCCACCTTCAGACGTGGAAGCGAGTGGACAAGGCCTTTATCCTGGTGCAGATGGAAGGCGTGACCACCATCGACGATAATGATCCCCGGTGGGCGGATCTATTTTCGTCCACCACATCCAGTTCGTCGGGCTCCAGACATCGAACTACTAGATTAGTTCATCGTATTTTCGTTTCTTACTCTACTTAACATATTTGTAATATATTCGCTTTTTAATCTATTTTAATTGGTCTATTTGATCTATGTTTGTCGATGTTTGTACTACGAATAGTGTTTTTGGTGTTGTATTTTATCGCATCTGGTGAAGCGCTCCTTTCCGTGCGCAATACTTTTGGACGCCTGGTGAAGCAATCCCCTCTCGGGCGTAAAAAAACGCAAATCAGGCGTTGTATCGCTGTTTTAGCGCGGCTGTTTTGGGAGCATGTTGGAGATGCTCTTAGTGAATAGCAAAATCGACGTAGCATGCAAGGAAGAAAACTTGAGTGTCACTCGCTAGGATGCTAGACCAGCACCAATTCATGTGAGTGAGCAATAACACACGTAAAGTGATTATTAAGCGTCTCGGTACTCCATTATCGAGTGTGAATTTGTTCAACTGGCAAATTTGTTTCGTAGGCTACAGAATGTTGTAGTATATCTATGTTGCATTGATAGAAAATTTCTGCATTGTGCTGACTGATGCCTAATCTTATTGAAAATTCTAAAGCTAATATTTGCAAAATACGAAGTATATGAATGAAGATGCAAATAAAAACTCATTTAGCCTAACGCTGCAGGGTATTAAGCTCATAAAGTTGAACCAACACAGCAGCAAAAACCATTAATCCTTTTATTGAAAGCCACCGCTGTGGAACACTGAAATGTACATGATCGAGCTACAGCTTTACATAGGAACTACTACTCCGATTCAGACACTGGCATGGCCGACGCACGGTCACACTCCAATTCAAACATACCACGAAACACCGTCATCTTGTCCGCAGCAATGGCCACTGACGCCTGCACCGAGCCGCGCTCCCTCCCGGCGACGAGCACCATCTCACCGTCGTGGTTCATGGAAGCCAGCTCCACCCTCGCCGGCCTCCCCAACCCAAAGTCCACTCCGTACGCGGGGAACCACGGCGACCCTGCCAGAATGACCGCGCGGCCCGGCGGGATGGCCGCAAACTTGGTGCACCACCGGACGCGGTCGCCGAGCGGGTCACGCTTCACCTCCGCGACGGCCTCCTGTATGGCCAGGAGCGCCATGGGCGGCCCATCCGGTCCCGCGAGCTGCCACCCACTCAGAGAGGCCGTGCAGAGCGCGAGGCAGTTGCCGACGTATGCGCCCGGCACCGGCGGCGACATATGTGCCCGACAGTCGGCGAGAAAGACGGCGAAAACCAGGGCGTTGTCGGTGAAGCCCCTGGCCCGCGCGATGGACACCCACCCATGCGCCGCCATCGCCGCGAATGTTGACGGTGGCATGCACGTGTTCACGGCGCCGGCCAGACGCTGCTTGAGGCGCTGAACCGCAGACGCGGCGAACGTGAAAGTCCGCCGGCTGAGACAGCGCTCGCGTTCCCGCGCGGCATCTTGCTTCGGAGCAACCTGCAGGGGATTGGTTCTCAGTTTGTGGCATATCGCGTAGTGTATCATTTAACCTTAACCCAGAGCTTAAAGTGGTAAATTTTTGAAGTGTTCTGCAGCAGGGGCGGGTCCTTTTAATCATTTGCTCTTTTGATACTGAATTTGATACTGTTCATTATCAGACAAGTACACTGGAAATCCCCAATTTCCACAACTATCTAAATCAGACAAGATATATGTATATATTGTTAAGCATCATGCACTAGCCACTTGAACCAAAAGTCCGAACTGATGGAAAGGGCTAGGCAATCCACATATACATTTCAACAGCAATTTTTATGCTTAATTGCGAAAACCAGGGGGCAACAGCAATTTTTAGACTTAATTGCGAAAACCATGTAAAAGCCAAGATTTGAACTCGAGACCCGGGGCTCTGATACCATGTTAAGCTTCATGCACTAGCCACTTGAACCAAAAGTCCGAACTTATGGAAAGGGCTAGGCAATCCACATATACATTTCACAACATATATGACTCTATGTTTAAAGAGAGAAATTTGTCTTTCATTGAAACATCTCTATCTCTAATCATCAATTACACATAAGCAATCAACCTTTCACTTGAAACTTCGATGAAGAAATGATGTTATACTACTTTGATGCCCATGTTCTTTTCAGACTAATCAGACCTTTCTTGGTAGATACATTCAAGTGGCTCCATGTACATGAGCGGGATTATATACGGATCGCACATGCACGTCTTCGTGTCGTGCTGCTAGCCACATCCTGTTGTGTGGGCATTGCCGACAGGCGTCACGAGCGTCTATGGTGACGTCTGGCCGCTTTTTGCAATTTATAGTACACATGTCTTCGTCCCATTCACCACATGTGATGATCTCCGTGTACGTATCACATCTTAATTCTGATGGAGACTCGTGCGAGATGGCACAAGATGAAAGGAGCCGGTGGCCGACAGACTCAACTAACCAGCGAAAAACCAAGGAAGAAGTTTTTCTTTTTACGGGTAAAACCTCCACTTCAAGTTCCCGAAGAAGACTTAACCAAGAATTTATAGCGGCTCATTCCCCCCCCCCCCCCTTTCCCCTCTCTAGCGTCTACAGTACTTTGAGAGTCGGCCAGGGGCTGCCGGGCCGATCCAGGGCCATCTCCGCCAGAGTAGCCAGCCGGAGTAGGGCTAGGAGAGGCGCCGGAGTAGCTAGGACTAGATCTAGGTGTAGGGTTAGGTTTGCTGCTGCTTTTACCCATGTGGAGAATGGCGTTATGCCAATAGGGGTTCGGCCACGGTGGAGCTGGAGCGGCTCCCGGTGGTCTGTGGCGGCGTGGCTGCTGGCTGCGGTGCTCCGGTGGAAGGAGCCGAAGGCAGGCGGCGGCGGCGCGGCAACGACCTCTTCAATAAAGCTCGCCGGCTATTCACCAGATCTGGGCGATTTTGCCCTGTTTCCCCCTCTCTCTGGTCATCTTGGTGATGAAGATTGGGAGGGGATCAGCGGTGAGTTCGTTGTTGTCAGATCTGCTGATGCCAATCCTGGAGCTGATCTCGTCTGCGCACATCACGCGGTGACCAAGATCGTCGCCGTGTTCTTCGGCAAAGATGGTGGCCAATCTTCTACTTCCTCCAAGACGGAGGCACTCATGGTCGGCCGCTGGAGCTCGACGCCGACGGGGAGTCAAGTGGTTCATTCGCGACTCTCTGGAGGTAGCCAGGGGCTGGATCTTGGCCCTGGTCAAGGGCGTTCGGGCACTTCGCGCTCGGAACTCGGCAGAGACGCCTGGAGTTCGCCGGCGGTGGTTGGCAGAGGTCTCCCTGGACTCGATTGCTTTTTCTACTCTTTGTTCAGGGTGGTTTTTGTAAAGTGGAAGGTCCCTTCTTCAAATTGTAGGTTTCTCTGGACAAGAGATGTAAAGGGACTTTTCTGTAAGATGTACCTGCCATTTGGTTTTATATAATAGCTCCACCGGGGTCGTCTGACCCCTCCTTTGTGCAAAAAAAAAAAAGTTCCCGAAGAAAGACTTCAGGACATGAAAAACCAAAACTCAGTACGATGCTCCTTGCCCAATTGGCAAGACAATGACTAAGAAGTTAATGGTGTTCTTTTCTTTAGGAAAGCCATCATAAGGGCTTTATTACATCGGAAACAAACTTAGGTCCCGTTTGGCATCAAATTATTTTTCAAGTACTGAGGGAATACTTCAGCTTCTAAAAATATTAAAGTATTAAATATTTTAAGGTGTTTGGATCCGATAAATATTGTTGTTTAGAAACTAAAGTATTCTCTAAAACTCTATTTTTTTGAAGTATTGAATTTTAAAATTAGGCTTACATATAGCGCTACGTGTTGGTGAAATTGCATGATATGAATGCAAAAGAAAACCAGAAAAGTCCAATGGTACATGCGTGCATGTGTCGGGAGGGGCAGATAGTGGAGTTTCGATGCGAGTTTTGAACAGTTGAACCCTCGAATGACCAAGATAATGGAAATGGGGAAGTTTAGGTGCGCTGCGTTCGATTCTTCCAATTTTGCCGAACAATCTTCAATCAAAATGGGGTTTGTTTTAGCCTAACATTAAAATTGGCCGTGTGCTGTAATTTTCTGCTCCGACGGGTGATGCTCGAGCACATATAACATCTTTTTTTTTTAAAGGAGCACGTTAACATCTTCTTAGAGCATCTTCAGCGGAGACGCTATAACGCGCATACGGTAAACTAATTGCTAGTTTAGCGCACGGAAGACCACACGGGCTGCTCCAGTAGAGGCGGGAAAATCGCGCGCTCTCGAAAAACTTTGGCGCGCAGGAGAAAACGGTGCCGCGCGCGGTAAATTTGGGGCCCGCTGAGCACGCTGTATAAATGAAGAGCACGCGTGTGCTGCCTACCGCCACCGCTTTAGCGCGCCCTTTTCTCCTTCCTCGCCACGCGACGCCCACCGCTTCGCAATGCCGCCCCTGCTTCACCTCGCAGCGCCGCCGGCGCCATGCCTTCGTGGGCGAACCAGACGGGCTTCACCGGCGTGCGCTTCCACCCGGGCAGAAGGTTCTATGCGGATATACACGCCACCGGTGAGTGCATCGTCTCGGGACGTTCGACACGGCGAAGTTCGGCGCGAGCGCGTATGATGCCCCCGCGTGGTGGTTTGGGTGCCCGACCACCACCTTCAACTTCCGCGACTGTTGTACCCTCGCGCCAATTCTTCCCGCAGGACGTCCTGGACGAGGAGGCCTTCTTCGCGCAGAAGAGGGCCGAACGTGCGGCGAAGAAGATGAAGGCGAAGAAGGTGGCGAAGATGGAGGTCCACTAGAAGAAGGCATTCATCGCGTCGCAGAGGGAGGGGCCATGCACGATCAGCGACCACGACGATCGTTGGCTGGATGAACTCCTGACCACGGCGGCGTCATCGGCCTCCGAAGAAGATGGGAATTTCTAGATCATGGCCGTGAAAATAAAAATGTTTAGCTTTCCTAGTTTATTTTCTGCACTAGTTTATTTTATGCACTAGACTTTTATGCTAAATGTAATCCGTAATAATGTTTTATGCTTAATTTCTAAATCTTTTCTGTTCTTTTATTTGTTTGCAAAATTATGTTTAGCACGACTGCTGGTGGTGATTTTTTATACTTTGGCGCACCTATGAATGCTGGACTTACGGAATCCTGGTTACGGAAGACTCCTACGGACAGACGTGGAGAAAATAGATAGGTGTGCTTCGCTAGCCCTCCGTGATTTTAGGCGCCTGAACCCTCCGGCTGATTACCACGTGTTTCCGTAAGCTGATTTCTGTAGAAAAAATCCGTAGACGTAGAATTGTATCTTACCTTACCACCAAGAGACATTAGTAGTAATAGGATCTGAATTTGTCATGGCGATTTCGTTTCTTAATTAGTTGGCTAGTAGAAACACTGGGAACGCTCACCCGAGGGAAGTCCGGCGCGAGTTGCCGCAAGAATAACCTGGCAAGGTCGTCGTCCCCGTCGAACCGCACCAGCCTCCGGTCATGCAGAGGCTCCGGCCCGACCAACACGGGCCACACCTGGCCCTCCATGACACCGGCCGCGGCCGCCGACCACATCTCCAAGAACCGCCACAGGCCGCGCCCATCGGCCGCCGAGTGATGCACTGCCACCCCCACCGCCACGCCTCCGACGAACTCCGTCACCTGCGCATGAAGCCTCGCTTTTCAGAAACGCGGCTGACCCAAAAGAAATAGTAAGAAAATAAGGGTAATTGCTCGCGTGGCGAACCTGCGCCGCCATCACGGGCGCCGGGAGCTCGTCCCGGCGGATGTCCGGAGCAAGCTGCCGAAGCGCCTCCTCGTCGTACTCCTCGACGAGCCTGTCGAACTCGAGGTCCGTCTCGGCCTCGATTAGCGCGACGCTGCAGGCGCCCTCCCCATCTGGGAGTACGATGGACAGTTCCTGTGAGTCCGGCGAGCTGGTGAGCACGCCGGCGAACGGGTGGAAAGCCGGGAGCACCCGCTCAAGGGAGGACCTGAGGGCGGCGACAACGTCCGTGAACGGCAGTAGGCTGGGCGGAGAGCGGTAGAGGAAGACGCGGCGGACAGGGGGCAGAGTGACCCAGTAGGCGTCGAAGGGAGACAACGGGACTCTCCGACCCGGTTCCGGCAGCGGCGCGCCGCCGGCCGGTAGAGCGATAGCGGAGGTTTTCCTGGGACGCACCATAGTAGGGGGCAGCGGCGCGCCGCCGGCCGGTAGAGCGATAGCGGAGGTTTTCCTGGGACGCACCATAGTAGGGGGCATCTTCTCGGTCGCTTGCTAGCTCTAGCAGAGAGCCAGAGACCGGATAGATACGAGGCGGCAGTGCGGCACGCAGCTGTCTGCTTGTTCGCTAGCTTGCGTGTTCCAGCGGATGGTGCCACCGTTGCAGACTTGCAGTGCTGCTTGTCCTGTCCGATGGAAATTGACCGTTCATCTGTGCCCACATAGTTATGAAATCAAGTAGTAATACTGTATATGGAATAAGTTTAGGTAAGCAGTGTGCTGCGGTGTGTCCACATGGCCAGGAAGCACACATCTGTGCCCACTAATTTTAATTATTATTTTTATATATTTTTCGAAATTGGGAATAACCCCCGGCATCTGCATCATCAGATGCACACGGTTTTTTATTAAAAAGTTACAAATACAGAGTTTAAAACATCTCAAGCATCGCTCACAGTTGATACAAGAATCAACCAGCGAAAAAAACAAAGTAAAAATGGACTACACATCAACGTAGCCGCCTATTATGCCGCCAACCATTCTGGCATAAGATATTCTGAGCGACCATCTAGAGCTGTGTGCAACCAGTAGCCATAGCATCCCGATGTCCCTTCAGTGACAGCAGAGCCCACAGCTGAACCCAGTGTGGCATCATATGGATAACCTGCAAAAAGTGAAAAGATTATATTTTGTTAAAAATAATATCATTCCTCGCCCTCCATATAGATCAACATAAGGCAGAAACTCCAATACGGATGAAAGACTTAGATTGTCTATCAACTCTATTTAACCAATTACCAAACATATTCGTAATATTGGTTGGAGGTGGAAGATCAAAAGTGAAATTAACTGTGCGCCAAAGTAGTTTAGCTAAAGGGCAAGATGTGTTCAACAGTCTCCTGCTCTCCGCAAAAAACACACTTTGTACACCCATTCCTCCATCGTTTAGCTAAATTATCTTTAGTAAGCAAAACCTTATTACTCAGAAACCACATAAATATTTTTATCTTAAGGGGAACTTTAACTTTTCATATGTATTTTCTCAAAAAAGGTGTGTGGTCATTCATAAGATCCTCATACATAGATTTCAATGTAAACAAGCCATTTGTTGTCAAACTCCAAACAAATCGATCATTCTCTCCATTTAGATTAACCGTCATAAGTTTTTGGCATAACTGTGACAGCAAAGTCCATTTGTTTCCCACGAACAGCCTTCTGAAACTGATATTCAGAGGCGTTTGAGCTAACACATGAGCTACCGTTACATTCTTGTGATGCACAATATTATATAAAGATGGATATTGCTGGATTGGTGGTTTTTCCCCAACTAAGTATCTTCCCAAAAACGAGTAGATGCTCCATTACCAACTTTGAAAAAATCTCTACCAAAAAGGAGAGTAGGCTTAGCTTTCACCTCAGATAAGTTAATTTGTCTTAGGTATTTATTATGTAGCAATTCTTGCCACACCCAGTCCTCGTTAAGAAGTTTATAAAGCCACTTACTCAATAAACATCTATTTTTAAGTTCAAGAACCTCAATACCTAACCCCCCTTGATCTTTAGGTCGGCAGACAATATTCTATTTTGTAAGTCTATATTTTCTCTTATTTTCATCGGACTGACAAAAAAATCTAGACCTATAGAAATCCAGTCTTTTCCTTACCCCAATAGGTATCTCTAAAAAAGACAACATAAACATAGGTAAGCTTGTCAAAACTGAATTGATAAGAACTGATACGTCTCAAACGTATCTATAATTTCTTATGTTCCATGCTACTTTTATGATGATACTCACATGTTTTATACACATTATATGTCATATTTATGCATTTTCCGGCACTAACCTATTGACGAGATGCCGAAGAGCCGATTGCTATTTTTTCTGCTGTTTTTGGTTTCAGAAATCCTAGTAAGGAAATATTCTCGGAATTGGACGAAATCAACGCCCAGGGGCTTATTTTTCCACGAAGCTTCCAGAAGACCGAGGGAGATACGAAGTGGGGCCGCGAGGCGACGCCACACTAGGGCGGCGCGGCCCAGGTCCTGGCCGCGCGGCCCTAGCGTGTGGGTCCCTCGTGACGCCCCCTGACCTACCTCTTCGCCTACTTAAAGCCTTCGTCGCGAAACCCCCAGTACCGAGAGCCACGATACGGAAAACCTTCCAGAGACGCAGCCGCCGCCAACCCCATCTCGGGGGATTCAGGAGATCGCCTCCGGCACCCTGCCGGAGAGGGGAATCATCTCCCGGAGGGCTCTTCATCGCCATGATCGCCCCCGGATTGATGTGTGAGTAGTTCACCCCTGGTGTCGAGGGTACTCCTCGCCAATGCCCTCCGATAGGGGCTTAGGGTTGATGGAATCCTGTAGGCTGACACGAGACATCGGTTCACAGACAAGCGGGGAGAGCGATTTACCCAGGTTCGGGGCCCTCGATGAGGTAAAACCCTTACGTCCTGCCTGTCTGTTCTTTGATTATGAAGACAATGGGTTACAATGGGATGCCGAATAGTTCGGCTGAGATCTAGTCGAGATTGATGTTGCTAGGGTTACCTAGCTCTAAGCTTTTCCTGGCTAAGGTTGCTAAGATTGTTCGTGTCCTTCGGCAGCCCCTCTCCTGGCCTTTATATAGGAGGCCAGGTCTCAAGGGTCCTAACCGAGGACGACTAGGTTTACGATAGTTTAGATCCAATCTTTCCTTGTTTGTTCGCTTCCTTGTCTTGCCCGTCAAGGAATCTTCCGATGCGCCGACCTAGTGGCCCATCTCGCCTTCGGGTATCTTCATGGGCCTCCAATTTGTCAATACCGGATAGGGCAATACTGGTTACCCGAAGGGTAATGCCCACGTCACCTGGACTATGGGTCCATAGCAGTAGCTAGATGGTCGTCTTCTCCTCATTGTGCTATCATGTTAGATCTTGTGAGCTGCCTATCATGATCAAGATCATCTATTTATAATGCTACATGTTGTGTTTGTTGGGATCCGATGAATATTGAATACTATGTCAAGTTGATTATCAATCTATCATATATGTTGTTTATGTTCTTGCATGCTCTCCAGTTGCTAGTAGAGGCTCGGCCAAGTTGATACTTGTAACTCCAAGAGGGAGTATTTATGCTCGATAGTGGGTTCATGCCTCCATTGAATGCGGGACGAGTGACGAGAAAGTTCTAAGGTTGTGGATGTCTCTGTTGCCACTAGGGATAAAACATCGATGCTTTGTCTAAGGATATTTGTGTTGATTACATTACGCACCATACTTAATGCAATTGTCTCGTTGCTTGCAACTTAATACCGGAAGGGGTTCGGATGATAACCTGAAAGTGGACTATTTAGGCATAGATGCATGCTTGGATAGCGGTCTATGTACTTTGTCGTAATGCCATGATTAAATCTCATAGTACTCATCATGATATATGTATGTGCATTGTTATGCCTTCTTTATTTGTCAATTGCCCAACTGTAATTTGTTCACCCAACATGCTATTTATCTTATGGGAGAGACACCACTAGTGAACTGTGGACCCCGGTCCATTCTTTACATCTGAAATACAATCTACTGCAATTGTTCTTTCCTGTTCTTCGCAAACAATCATCATCTTCCACACAATACGTTTAATCCTTTGTTTACGACAAGCCGGTGAGATTGACAAACTCACTGTTACGTTGGGGCAAAGTACTTTGATTGTGTTGTGCAGGTTCCACGTTGGCGCCGGAATCCCTGGTGTTGCGCCGCACTACATTTCGCCGCCATCAACCTTCAACGTGCTTCTTGGATCCTACTGGTTCCATAAACCTTGGTTTCTTTCTGAGGGAAAACTTGCTACTGTACGCATCACACCTTCCTCTTGGGGTTCCCAACGGACGTGTGTTAATTGCACGCATCAAGCTCTTTTTCTGGCGCCGTTGCTGGGGAGATCAAGACACGCTGCAAGGGGAGTCTTCCACTTCCAATCTCTTTACTTTGTTTTTGTCTTGCTTTACTTTATTTTATTTACTACTTTGTTTGCTGCACTAAAACAAAACACACAAAAATTAGTTGCTAGTTTTTCTTTATTTACTGTCTTGTTCTCTATATCAAAAACACAAAAAAATTATTTACTTGCATTTACTTTATCTAGTTTGCTTTATTTACTATTGCTAAAATGAGTAATCCTGAAGTTGAAGTTCATTCGTTTAAGCAACAAGGTGGAGAAAGTTTTAAAGATGCTTGGTATAGAATTAGTGATGCTCATCATAGGTGCACTAAGAAACACTCCACAATTATCCTACTGTGGAACTTTTATGTTGGTATATCTAGCTGGAATAGGTATGTTCTTGATACTCTTTCGGGAGGTAATTTCCTAGGTACTCCTGCTTTAGAAGCTAGTTGCATCATTGAGAGTCTAGTTGGAATACCACCTGTTAATGAAACTAAAATTGAAATCTCTCTTGAGGATGTCATGAAAAAGTTGGAAGCCATAGAGAAAAATCTTCCAAGTGTTGAGACTAAACTGGGGGTATTACTTGATAATACTGATAAACTTGATAAATCCCTAGGAGGAATTAATGAAAGAATTGCTACTTTAGAAACTTGTGCTATCCATGATAATCAAACCCATAGAATTGGTAAACTTGAGAAAGCTATGGGAACATTGGGTTCAACTTTTTCTTCTCTTAAATTTAAGGAGAAAGCTTATGTGGGAAAGGAGCAAAAATTCATGTATGTCTCTAAGGTGCCTAAGCCAAAGAATTATTATAAGCCTAAAATTGATAAAACCCTTAATACCACTATGGGAAATTTAGATAATGGAGCATCTAAGGTACCCTCTGCAACAAGTTTTGTTTGTGAGAAATTTTTTGATGTCAATGCTTCAACTCTTGATAATACCTGATTCACACTTTCTGCGCCTAGCTGAAAGGCGTTAAAGAAAAGCGCTTATGGGAGACAACCCATGATTTTACTACAGTACTTTTGTTTTATATTTGAGTCTTGGAAGTTGTTACTACTGTAGCAACCTCTCCTTATCTTTATTTTATTCCATTGTTGTGCCAAGTAAAGTCTTTGATAGTAAAGTTAATACTAGATTTGGATTACTGCGCAGAAACAGATTTCTTGCTGTCACGAATTTGGGCAGGGTTCTCTGTAGGTAACTAAGAAAAATCTGCCAATTTACATGCGTGATCCTCAGATATGTACGCAACTTTCATTCAATTTGAGCATTTTCATCTGAGCAAGTTAAGTGCCCCTGGAAAATTCGTCTTTACGGACTGTTCTGTTTTGACAGATTCTGCCTTTTATTTCGCATTGCTCGTTTTGCTATGTTTGATGGATTTCTTTGTTCCATTAACTTTCGGTAGCTTTCCGCAATGTCCGGAAGTGTTAAGAATGATTATGTCACCTCTGAATGTATGAATTTTCAATTATGCACTAACCCTCTAATGAGTTTGTTTTGAGTTTGGTGTGGAGGAAGTTTTCAAGGGTCAAGAGAGGAGGATGATACAATATGATCAAGAAGAGTGAAAAGTCTAAGCTTGGGGATGCCCCCATGGTTCATCCCTGCATATTTTAAGGAGACTCAAGCGTCTAAGCTTGGGGATGCCTCATCCCCTTCTTCATCGACAACTTATCAGGTCACCTCTAGTGAAACTATATTTTTATTCAGTCACATCTTATGTTCTTTGCTTGGAGCGTCTGTTTGCTTTTATTTTTATTTTTGTTTGAATAAAGTCGGATCCTAGCATTCTTTGTGTGGGAGAGAGACACGCTCCGCTGTTGCATATGAACACATGTGTTCTTAGCTTTATTCTTAATGTTCATTGCGAAGGTTGAACTACCTCGTTCATTGATATATGGTTGGAAACGGAAAATGCCGCATGTGGTAAATGGTATAATGTCTTGAATAATTTGATACTTGGCAATTGTTGTGCTCATATAGATCATGTTTAATCTCTTGCATCATGTACTTTGCAGCTATTAATGAACAACTACATAGAGCTTGTTAAAATTTGGTTTGCATGATTGGTCTCTCTAAGTCTAGATATTTTCTGGTTGAGGTGTTTGAACAACAAGGAGACGATGTAAAGTCTTATAATGCTTACAATATGTTCATATGTGAGTCTTGCTGCACCATTTTATACTTGAGTTTGCTTCAAACAACTTTGCTAGCCTAGCCTTGTATTGAGAGAGATTCTTCTCGTGCATCCAAATCCTTGAGCCAAAAACTATGCCATTTTTGTCCACCATACCTACCTACCACATGGTATTTCTCCGCCATTCCAAAGTACATTACTTGAGTGCTACCTTTAAACTTCTATTCTTTGCCTTTACAATACATAGCTCATGGGAAAATAGCCTTAAAAACTATTGTGGTGAAGAATATGTACTTATGTATCTTATTTCTTAATAAGTTGCTTGTTGAGCGGTAACCATGTTTCGGGGACGCCATCAACTTTTACCTTTGTTGAATATCATGTGAGTTGCTATGCATGTTCGTCTTGTACGAAGTAAGGGCGATTTTCATGATCAAATGGTTTGAGTATGCATATTGTTAGAGAAGAACATTGGGCCGCTAACTAAAGCCATGAATCATGGTGGAAGTTTCGGTTTGGACACAAAACCTCAATCTCTTATGAGAATATTACCTGTTGTTGAATGCTTAAGCATTAAAAGAGGAGTCCATTATCTCGTTGTCTATGTTGTCCCGGTATGGGTGTCTAAGTTGAGAATGATCAAAAGCGAGAAATCCAATGCGAACCTTCTCCTTAGACCCTTGTACATGCGGCATAGAGGTACCCCTTTGTGACACTTGGTTGAAACAAATGTTATGCAATGATAATCCGTGTTAATCCAAGCTAAATAGGACAAGGTGCGGGCACTATTAGTATTCTATGCATGAGGCTTGCAAGTTATAGGATGTCTTATACATAACACATATGATTTATTACTACCGTTGATAAAATTGTTTCTTGTTTTTAAAATGAAAAGCTCTAGCACAAAAATAGTAATCCATACTTCCCTCTGCGAAGGGCCTATCTTCTACTTTATTGTTGAGTCAGTTTACCTACTTCTTTCTATCTTAGAAGCAAACACTCGTGTAAACTGTGTGCATTGATTCTTACATGTTTACCTATTGCACTTGTTATATTACTTTGTGTTGACAATTATCCATGAGATATACATGTTGAAGTTGAAAGCAACCGCTGAAACTTATATCTTCCTTTGTGTTGTTTCAAAGCTTTCTACTAAGAATTTATTGCTTATGAGTTAACTGTTATGCAATTCTTATTGATGCCTGTCTTGAAAGTATTATTCATGAAAAGTCTTTGCTATATGATTCAGTTGTTTACTCATTGTCTTCATCATTGCTTCGAATCGCTGTATTCATCTCATGTGCTTTACAATAGTATTGATCAAGATTATGATAGCATGTCACTTCGGAAATTATCCTTGTTATCGTTTACCTACTCGAGGGCGAGTAGGAACTAAGCTTGGGGATGCTTGATACGTCTCAAACGTATCTATAATTTCTTATGTTCCATGCTACTTTTATGATGATACTCACATGTTTTATACACATTATATGTCATATTTATGCATTTTCCGACACTAACCTATTGACGAGATGCCGAAGAGCTAGTTGTTGTTTTCTGTTGTTTTTGGTTTCAGAAATCCTAGTAAGGAAATATTCTCGGAATTGGACGAAATCAACGCCCAGGGGCTTATTTTTCCACGAAGCTTCCAGAAGACCGAGGGAGATACGAAGTGGGGCCGCGAGGCGACGCCACACTAGGGCGGCGCGGCCCAGGTCCTGGCCGCGCGGCCATAGCGTGTGGGTCCCTCGTGACGCCCCCTGACCTACCTCTTCGCCTACTTAAAGCCTTCGTCGCGAAACCCCCGCATCGAGAGCCACGATACGGAAAACCTTCCGCAGACGCAGCCGCCGCCAATCCCATCTCGGGGATTCGGGAGATCTCCTCCGGCACCCCGCGGGAGGGGGAATCATCTCCCGGAAGTCTCTTCATCGCCATGATCGCCTCCGGATCGATGTGTGAGTAGTTCACCCCTGGACTATGGGTCCATAGCAGTAGCTAGATGGTCGTCTTCTCCTCATTGTGCTATCATGTTAGATCTTGTGAGCTGCCTATCATGATCAAGATCATCTATTTGTAATGCTACATGTTGTGTTTGTTGGGATCCGATGAATATTGAATACTATGTCAAGTTGATTATCAATCTATCATATATGTTGTTTTTGTTCTTGCATGCTCTCCGTGGCTAGTAGAGGCTCTGGCCAAGTTGATACTTGTAACTCCAAGAGGGAGTATTTATGCTCGATAGTGGGTTCATGCATCCATTGAATGCAGGACGAGTGACGAAAGTTCTAAGGTTGTGGATGTCTCTGTTGCCACTAGGGATAAAACATCGATGCTTTGTCTAAGGATATTTGTGTTGATTACATTACGCACCATACTTAATGCAATTGTCTGTTGCTTGCAACTTAATACCGGAAGGGGTTCGGATGATAACCCGAAAGTGGACTATTTAGGCATAGATGCATGTCTGGATAGCGGTCTATGTACTTTGTCGTAATGCCCCGATTAAATCTCATAGTACTCATCATGATATATGTATGTGCATTGTTATGCCTTCTTTATTTGTCAATTGCCCAACTGTAATTTGTTCACCCAACATGCTATTTATCTTATGGGAGAGACACCACTAGTGAACTGTGGACCCCGATCCATTCTTTACATCTCGAAATACAATCTATCGCAATTGTTCTTTACTCGTTCTTCGCAAACAATCATCATCTTCCACACAATACGTTTAATCCTTTGTTTACAGCAAGCCGGTGAGATTGACAACCTTACTGTTACGTTGGGGCAAAGTACTTTGATTGTGTTGTGCAGGTTCCACATTGGCGCCGGAATCCCTGGTGTTGCGCCGCACTACATTTCGCCGCCATCAACCTTCAACGTGCTTCTTGGCTCCTACTGGTTCGATAAACCTTGGTTTCTTTCTGAGGGAAAACTTGCTACTGTACGCATCACACCTTCCTCTTGGAGTTCGCAATGGACGTGTGTTAATTGCACGCATCAAGGACAAGTCTATCCCCATAGGACAGTAATTTGCCTTTCCAGCATCCCAATTTACTTTAAAACCGGGTCTCCACTTGATACCAATCAGAATTTCTGAGTTTCTATAATGAATAGGAATACCTAAATATCTAAAGGGTAAGGAACCAGCGTCGCATCCAAATATCTGCTTGTACTAGTCGACCTCATCATTTTCCCTACCAAAACAAAAAAAATCTCACTTTTGTGGAAATTAATGTTATGTCCCGAGAGCTCCTCAAACAGGCATACAATTAATTTTATATAACAGCTTTCAAGAGGTCATGTTCCAAAAAAAAAAGAATTGTATCATCGGCATATTGTAATATAGAGATACCACCCTCAACAAGACGAGGAATAAGTCCCCAACTTGACCATCATTTTTTGCTCGTTCAGTTATGATGGCTAGCATATCAACTACAATATTAAAAAGCATTAGAGACAACGGATCTCCTTGCCTCAAACTTTTTTTGTCTAGAAATAATGATCAATGCCATCATTTACCTTTACTCCGACACTCCCCCCTTGAATAAATTGTTGAACTACTCTACACTATTCTGGAGCAAATCCCTTCATTCTCAAAGTCTGTTGTAGAAACGGCCATTTCACTTTATCGTATGCCTTTTCAAAATCAATCTTAAACAAAACCCCATCCATTTTCTGTAATATCCCATGTTTAGAGGCTATAAAATGAGAGAACACCAAAGTGTGCATTGCATTCATGCATAGAAAATCCGGGGAATTTTCGCGCTTTCAAATAAAAGTTACCACAGTAACTGAAGCTTCACTTGACTTGCTGGAATTGAAGTAGATCATCAAGTCAAGCGCTATAAACTTCACTGTGATCTTTGCTAAAACCCTGTTTTGGGTAGAGATGATTTGATCTATGGGCTAGATCAAATGGAATTAGTTTTATAACAAACAAAACCTTAAGTAAGGGTCAACTACAAGATCTTAGAAAAGATCTCCACATGAAATTCCTTACAACAAAACATGAATAATTATTCAACTATAAATCAAAGCACACAATTAATTAAGAAACTATTCTTTACTTATCTTGTCTGTGTCTTTCACTAACTAAATATTCCTACCACCATGAGTCACATGGTATATCTTTTCAACTACAATACTTGAATCCATGTCAAGGACATTCCTATTAGTTCTTTATTAAACCTTGACTATTCCAAACTTATTTCTCCAAACTCATTCTTATCAAACCCTAGAGAAAGGAGAGAACCATTCATGTGCTTATACTATTCATTGAGTATAGCCATATGTTAATATTTAAACCCTACTTATGTGAGGTAAACCATTAATATTAATGAATTCTATAAGGAGTACAAGTCAAGTAGTAAACCCTAATTGACTTAGCCAACCTTTGGTTGTAAGTGAGAATCTATTTTCTTAGGGATTCAAGAGAGACAAGTGTTATGATCATTACACCTTCATAATGATCATAAACCCTAGAGGAACCCTACCTATTCAAAATAGCTCAACCTGAAGATGTATACTCAAGTATATGGACCAATACTTGATCTTGGAGAAGAACCATGTTTCATTAATAAATTATTACAAGGTCCATGCTTTGATCATTACAAATTGGGTAATGATCATAAACCCTAAGAATCTAGGTGAGTGGGATGAGAGAAGTAATAGAGAAGAGAGATTAGTGAGGAATAAGTTGATTATGTCCAATGTATGACCATGATTTGTAGATTAAGATGATCAGACAAACTTGTGAGATAATCAGAGATCATCCACCACATAAAATGATAGATTCCTAACAAATAAACCCAGGCCAATCCTCATGCCTCGTGTATAGGAGTATTGATATTGTACTTGAACCTTACCTATCCAAACACTTGAGACAAACCTAGCATTGCCTTGATACAAGAGTTCTACCTAAGTGAGGAGGAATAACCCTAGCCAATTACACATAACCAAGCTTATGCTCATATCCTAATCCTAAGTTGTGTATCACATTGGTGATCACTACTAAAACCCTAGATCACCTTTGAATTTCAATCCAAGCACCACTTGGAATTATAAGTAGAACCTTGCCATGCCTCATGCCTATTTATATTCAATTTAGTGAAGAGTATGCAAAACCCTAAACCTTTCACCTAGGATTCACTCCACTTAAATTATTAGGTCCTAACACTACAAGAAAAGTTGCCATGGCCAACGAAGTTGAAGTCGCACCGTGGTTGCTGTTGTACCATGGCCGACGATTTTGGGTCTGTCCGTTGTGCATGTCAAAATGTTTTTTTCTCGTTTTTGAGGCCACCTAGCCCGACGAAAACGGCCAAAACGTTGCGTATGGTGGCCCGGGACGTGGTGCATCTCGAATTCTCGGGTTCGCCGGCCGAGTCAACGCAAATCCGCACCGCCGAGGGATGTAGGGCCCGGATGGCAGCCTCTCTGGCATTGTTTTTTTTCTCGATCGCGCCATCTCGTTCAACGCTCTCCGATCGAGCCGTTTACGATGCAGGATCATGGGTCCCGCATGTTATCCTCTATGAACCAAAATTCTTTCTATTCTTGGATTTTTTGACCCCCGATTTCCGGCTACTTCCTTTTTCTTTTGATCCCTTGCCGCCTTGGAAACATTGACACCGCCGCCGCTAATTGGGACCCGCATGTCATCCTCTATGAGCAATCAACTTTCTTTTCTTGGAGTTTTTTTGGCACCTCAAATTTGGTCACTTGCCTTTTTCTTTCGATCCCCTGCCGCCTCTCAAACGGTGATACCGCTGCTGCTAAATGGGACCCGCATGTCATCCTCTATGTACTATAAAACTTTCTTTTCTTGGATTTTTTTGGGCACCTCATATTTGGTCACTTACCTTTTTCTTTAGATCCCCTGCCGCCTCTCAAACGGTGAGACCGCTACTGCTAAATGGGACCCGCATGTCATCCTCTATGTACTATAAAACTTTCTTTTCTTGGATTTTTTTGGAACCTCATATTTGGTCACTTGCCTTTTTCTTTCGATCCCGTGCAGCCTCTCAAACGGTGATACCGCTGCCGCTAAATGGGACCCGCATGTCATCCTCTATGTACAATCAAGTTTCTTTTCTTGAATTATTTTTGGCTCTCGATATTTGGTCACTTGCATTTTTCTTTCGATCTCATGCCACGTTGAGGACCCCGCGAGCTCATGGGACCCGCATGTCATCCTCTATGTACTATAAAACTTTCTTTTCTTGGATTTTTTTGGCACCTCTTATTTGGTCACTTGCCTTTTTCTTTCGTTCCCCGCCGCTTCTCAAACGGTGATACCGCTCGTCGCTAAATGGGACCCGCATGTCATCCTCTATGTACACTCAAGTTTCTTTTCTTGAATTATTTTTGGCTCTCGATATTTGGTCACTTGCATTTTTCTTTCGATCTCATGCCACGTTGAGGACCCCTGCAGCTCATGGGACCCGCATCTCATCCTCTATGTACTATAAAACTTTCTTTTCTTGGATTCTTTTTGGCACCTCATATTTGGTCACTTGCCTTTTCTTTCGATCCCCCGCCGCTTCTCAAACGGTGATACCGCCGCCGCTAATTGGGACCCGCATGTCATCCTCTATGTACAATCAAGTTTCTTTTCTTGAATTATTTTTGGCTCCCGGTATTTGGTCACTTGCCTTTTTCTTTCGATCTCATGCCACGTTGAGGACCCCGTCGGCTCATGGGACCCGCATGTCATCCTCTATGTGCTATAAAAGTTTATTTTCTTGGGTTTTTTTTCACCCTCTCGATTTTTGGCTATTTCCTTTTCCTTTTGATCCCCGCCGCCTTGGAAACGTTGAGTAAGCTGCTGACTCATGGGACCCGCATGTCATCCTCTATGTACAATCAACTTTCTTTTTCTTTTGATCTCAAGCCGGATTTGAAACGTTGAGACCGCTGCTGCTAATTGGGACCCGCATGTCATCCTTTATGTACAATAAAGTTTCTTTTCTTGGATTATCTTTGGCTCCTGATATTTTGCCACTTGCCTTTTTCTTTCGATCTCATGCCGCCTTTGAAATGTTGAGTAAGCTGCCGGCTCATGGGTCCCGCATGTCATCCTCTACGAACAATAAAAGTTTCCTTTCTTGGAGTTATTTTTGACCCCTAATTTCCGGCTATTTGCCTTTTTCTTTTGATATCCTCGCCCCCTTGAAACGATGAGGACGCTCGTTGGCAGGTCGGTCCCACATGTTATCCTCTCGTGAACAATAAAAGTTTCCTTTGATGGATTTATTTTGAACCCCTAATTAATTTCGGGATATTTCCTTTTTTTTTCTTTGATCCCCGCCGCCTTGGAATCGTTGAGGATGCCGTCGCCTCATGGGTCCCGCATGTCATCCTCTCGTAACGGTAAATGTTTCTTTTCTTGGATTTTTTTACCAAATGATTTTTGGCTAATTTTTCTTTCGATCTCCCGCCGCCTTTAAAACGTTGAGGACGCCGCCGGCTCACGGGTCCCACATGTCAGCCTCTATGAACAATAAACGCCGAGGATGCCGCCGCCTCATGGGTCCCGCATGTCATCCTCTTAGAACGAAAATGTTTCTTTTCTTGGATATTGTACCAACATATTTTTGGTTTATTTTTTCTTTCCATCCCCTGCCGCCTTTAAAACGTTGACGACGCCGCCGGCTCATGGGTCCCCGATGTCGCCCTCCCCGTACAAGAAACATATGATATCTTGATTATTTTTCAGACAATAAACAGTGTATTGCGCTCTGAGCTATTTCAAACGGATAATTAAATCTTTATTTTTACATAAAAAAACTTATATGTTGGATCTCTTTGTTTTTTTGTCTTTGCGAAGCATAGGACTTTCCTGTTTTTTTTAGAAAATTCGGAACTTTCCTGTTTTGGAGTGGGCTGAAATTGTACGAGTCAAAAGGCCAAGCAGGATAGTTCGAAGGTCCAGATGTCCAGATACAGCCCAATTGAAATCTTTCTTCTTGGATTTTTTCACCCCCTGATTTCTGGCTACTTCATTTTTCTTTTGGTTCTGTGCCACCTTGGAAACGTTGAGACCGCTGCTGCAAAATGGGACCCGCATGTCATCCTCTACGTACAATAAAATTTCTTTTCTTGGATTATTTTTGGCTCCTGATATTTGGTCACTTGCCTTTTTCTTTCGATCCCGCGCAGCCTCTCAAACGGTGATACCGCTGCTGCTAAATGGACCCGCATGTCATCCTCTATGTACAATCAAGTTTCTTTTCTTGAATTATTTTTGGCTCCTGATATTTGGTTACTTGCCTTTTTCTTGCGATCTCATGCCACGTTTGAAACGTTGAGGAACCTGCTGGCTCATGGGACCCACATGTCATCCTCTATGAACTATAAAAGTTCATTTTCTTTGTTTTTTTTCACCCTCTGATTTTTGGCTATTTCCTTTTTCTTTTGATCCCCTACCGCCTTGGAAACGTTGGGTAAGCTGCTGACTCATGGGACCCGCATGTCATCCTCTATGTACAATCAACTTTCTTTTTCTTTTGATCTCAAGACGCATTTGAAACGTTGAGACCGCTGCTGCTAAATGGGACCCGCATGTCATCCTCTATGTACAATAAAGTTTCTTTTCTTGGATTATCTTTGGCTCCTGATATTTTGTCACTTGCCTTTTTCTTTCGATCTCATGCCGCCTTTGAAACGTTGAGGAAGCTGCTGGCTCATGGGTCCCGCATGTCATCCTCTACGAACAATAAAAGTTTTCTTTCTTGGAGTTATTTTTGACCCCTAATTTCTGGCTATTTGCCTTTTTCTTTTGATCCCCTGCCCCCTTTGAAACGATGAGGACGCTGGTTGGCGGTGTCGGTCCCACATTTCATCCTCTATGAACATTAAAAGTTTCTCACATGGCTCCCGATATTTGGTCACTTGCCTTTTTCTTGCGATCTCATGCCACGTTTGAAACGTTGAGGAACCCGCGAGCTCATGGGACCCGCATGTCATCCTCTATGTATAATAAAACTTTCTTTTCTTGGATTTTTTTGGCACCTCATATTTGGTCACTTGCCTTTTTCTTTCGATCCCCTGCCGCCTCTCAAACGGTGATACCGATGCTCCTTAAATGGGACCCGCATGTCATTCTCTATGTACAATGAAGTTTCTTTTCTTGAATTATTTTTGGATCCTGATATTTGGTCACTTGCCTATTTCTTTCGATCTCATGCCACGTTTGAAACGTTGAGGAACCTGCTGGCTCATGGGACCCGCATGTCATCCTCTATGTACTACAAAAGTTCATTTTCTTGGGTTTTTTTCACCCTCTGATTTTTGGCTATTTCCTATTTCTTTTGATCCCCTGCGGCCTTTGAAAGTTGAGGACTCTGCTGCCTCATAGGTCCCACATGTCAGCCTGTATGAACGATAAAGCTTTCCTTTCTTGGAGTTTTTTTACCCCCTAATTTCTGGCTACTTTCTTTTTCTTTTGATCTCAAGCCGCATTTGAAACGTTGGGACAAGTCTGCCGCAAAATGGGTCCCGCATGTCATCCTCTATGTACTATAAAATTTCTTTTCTTGGATTTTTTCACCCTCTGATTTTTGGCTATTTCTTTTTTCTTTTGATCCCCTGCCGCCTTGGAAACGTTGACTAATTAATCTGCTGGCTCATGGGACCCGCATGTCATCCTCTATGTCCATCAACTTTCTTTTCTTGGAGTTTTTTTTACCCCCTAATTTCTGGCTACTTTCTTTTTCTTTTGATCTCAAGCCGCATTTGAAACGTTGGGACCGCTGCTGCAAAATGGGACCCGCATGCAATTCTCCATGTACAATAAATGTTTCTTTTCTTGGATTATTTTTCACCCTCATTTTTGGTCACTTGCCTTTTTTCTTTTGATCCCCTATCACCTTGGAAACGTTGAGTAAGCTGCTGACTCATGGGACCCGCATGTCATCCTCTATGTACAATCAACTTTTTTTTCTTTTGATCTCAAGCCGCATTTGAAACGTTGAGACCGCTGCTGCTAAATGGGACCCGCATGTCATCCTCTATGCACAATAAAGTTTCTTTTCTTGGATTATCTTTGGCTCCTGATATTTTGGCACTTGCCTTTTGCTTTCGATCTTATGCTGCCTTTGAAACGTTGAGCAAGCTGCTGGCTCATGGGTCCCGCATGTCATCATCTACGAACAATAAAAGTTTCCTTTCTTGGAATTATTTTTTACCCCTAATTTTTGGCTACTTCCTTTTCTTTTGATCCCCTGCCGCCTTTGAAACATTGAGGATTCTGCTGGCTCATGGGTCCCACATGTCAGCCTCTATGAACAATAAACCTTTCCTTTCTTGGAGTTATTTTGACCTCTAATTTCTGGCTATTTCGCCTTTTTAAAAATCCTGTGTCGCCTTGGAAACGTTGAGAATGCTGCTGCCTGATGTCTACGGGTGCTTCTATTCTTGTAGACAGTGTTGGGCCTCCAAGAGCAGAGGTTTGTAGAACAGCAGCAAGTTTCCCTTAAGTGGATCACCCAAGGTTTATCGAACTCAGGGAGGAAGAGGTCAAAGATATCCCTCTCAAGCAACCCCGCAATCACAAAGCAAGAAGTCTCTTGTGTCCCCAACACACCAAATACACTTGTCGATGTATAGGTGCACTAGTTCGGCGAAGAGATAGTGAAATACAAGTGGTATGAATGAATATGAGTGGTAATAGCAATCTGAATAAAATATGGCAGCGAGTAAACATGCAACAAAACAAGAAACAAACGGAGATTCGATGCTTGGAAGCAAGGCCCAGGGATCCTCGCTTTCACTAGTGGACACTCTCAACAATGATCACATAATAGAACCACTCTACACCCTCTTGTTGGATGATGAACACCACTAACTGTGTAGGATTACACGAACCCTCAATGCCGGAGTTAACAAGCTCCACAATGTTCGATATTCATGTTTAAATAACCTTAGAGTGCAAGATAGATCAACACAATTACACCGAGAACTAACATAGCATGCACACTTGTCACCATCACACTATGAAGGAGGCATAGATCACATCAATACTATCATAGTAATAATTAACTCCATAACCTACAAGAGATTATGATCATAGACTACGCCAAGTACTACACGATGCACACACCGTCACCATTACACCGTGCAGGAGGAATAAACTACTTTAATAACATCACTAGAGTAGCACATAGATAATATTCAACTAGATCACATAAAGAGAGAGATGAACCACATAGCTACAACGGAGCCCTCAGCCCCGGGGTGAATTACTCCCTCCTCATCATGGAGACACGAGCGATGGCGGTGGAGACGGCGGTGGAGATGACTCCGGGGCAATTCCCCGTCCCGGCAGGGCGCCGGAACGGAGACTTCGTCCCCGAATTGGAGTTTCACGATGGCGGCGGCTCGGAAGGTTTTCTCGGTTTCGTCGAACGGGGTCGAGGTTTTAGGTCGGGGACGACTAAATAGGCGAAGAGGCGGAGTCGGAGGGGCCACAGGGGACCCACACACTAGGGGGGCGCACCCCCCTGGGCCGCGCCGCCCTGTGGGGTGGGCCCCCCTGGCTCCCCTCTGGCCTTTCTCCGGTGCTCTGTAAGCTTCCGGGAATTATAAGATCTTCGGTGTTGATTTTGTCCGATTCCGAAAATATTTCCTTACTAGGATTTCTGAAACCAAAAACAGCAGAAAACAAAGAACCGGCCTTTCGGCATCTCGTCAATAGGTTAGTTCCGGAAAACGCATAAAAACGATATAAAGTGTGAACAAAACATGTAGGTATTGTCATAAAACAAGCATGGAACATCAGAAATTATAGATACGTTGGAGACGTATCAGCATCCCTAAGCTTAGTTCCTACTCGTCCTCGAGTAGGTAAACGATAAAAGATAATTTCTGAAGTGACATGCTACCAACATAATCTTGATCATACTATTGTAAAGCATATGAGATGAATGCAGCGATTCAAAGCAATGTTAATGCAATGAGTAAACAATTGAATCATATAGCAAAGACTTTTCATGAACAGTACTTTCGAGACAAGCATCAATAAGACTTGCATAAGAGTTACTCATAAAGCAATAAATTCGAAGTAAAGGTATTGAAGCAACATAAAGGAAGATAAAGTTTCAGCGGTTGCTTTCAACTTCAACATGTATATCTCATGGATAATTGTCAACACAAAGTAATATAACAAGTGCAATAAGTAAACATGTAAGAATCAATGCACACAGTTGACACAAGTGTTTGCTTCTGGGATAGAAAGAATAGGCAAACTGACTCAACAATAAAGTAAAAGATAGGCCCTTCGCAGAGGGAAGCATTGATTACTATATTTGTGCTAGAGCTTTTCATTTTGAAAACAAGAAACAATTTTGTCAACGGTAGTAATAAAGCATATGAGTTATGTATAAGACATCTTATAAGTTGCAAGCCTCATGCATAGTATACTAATAGTGCTCGCACCTTGTCCTAATTAGCTTGGGTTAACACGGATTATCATTGCATAGCATATGTTTCAACCAAGTGTCACAAAGGGGTACCTCTATGCCACCTGTACAAAGGTCTAAGGAGAAAGCTCGCATTGGATTTCTCGCTTTTGATTATTCTCAACTTAGACATCCATACCGGGACAACATAGACAACAGATAATGGACTCCTCTTTAATGCATAAGCATTTAACAACAATTAATTTTCTCATAAGAGATTGAGGATTGATTGTCCAAACTGAAACTTCCACCATGAATCATGGCTTTAGTTAGCGGCCCAATGTTCTTCTCTAACAGTATGCATACTCAAACCATTTGATTGTGAAAACCACCCTTACTTCAGACAAGACGAACATGCATAGCAACTCACATGATATTCAACAAAGGTAAAAGAGTTGATGGCGTCCCCAGAAAACATGGTTACCGCTCAACAAGCAACTTACTAAGAAATAAGACACATAAGTACATATTCTTCACCACGATAGTTTTTAAGGCTATTTTGTCCCATGAGCTATATGTTGCAAAGGTAAAGAATAGAAATTTTAAAGGTAGCACTCAAGTAATGTACTTTGGAATGGCGGAGAAATACCATGTGGTAGGTAGGTATGGTGGACACAAATGGCATGGTTATTGGCTCAAGGATTTGGATGCATG